>NW_013669620.1:101835-103089 GCF_000517525.1 Limulus polyphemus
TCATATATCAACAAAAGAGTTAAAGTAACAAAAACTTAAGTGGAACTTTGTCTCTCTGTAAGTATTTTAGCTTCTAAATACAATTTCAATCAACTCTTTATTTAACTCAGAAGCAAAGCAAATCTAATATTATTCAATACACTAACTTTGAAGATAGATTAAAAACAAAACAATTGCACTGTATGAATAACAAAAAATAAAATAAATAAAAATGTAACAGTAATTTTTTAGTTACAAAATACGGTATGAAATTACTTTGAACAGGTTCTCTGTTTGTTTGTGTTAGAGCAAAGCCACAGTGGACTATTTGCTGTGTCCACTGCGAGGAATTGATTACCGGATTTTAGCGTTGGAAGTCCGTTAACTTACCGTTGTCCCACGGCGAAACAAAAAGTTGTCAGAAACTGGAACTAAATAAAACCTAACATTAAGCTTTTAGCCACTCACGGAAAACAACAAAACAAAACACGATATTTAATCTGTATGGCCAGCCCATTTTTCTAATTTAAACAATAAAGATAACTTTGGTTTGATATATGTGATGTTAATGTTGAATTATATATAAAAAAACAAAAAAACATTTGTCATAGGTGAAATGGTTACCTTAGGAATTATAAGATAAATCAATGAATAATATAAATAGGTGTGATTCGATATGATAATAAACCTACGCAAGTTTTTTTTTCTATTTCACAAAATGACATTTATACGTGCCTCTTAGATTTCAAGTTCTATGTCACAAATGAATGAAAAAGATGTCTTATTTCATTGGTTGCTTAGCACAATTTAAACTAGGATAACTTGTCTGATGACCTATGACCCGTTCGAAACATAGTTCGGGTTTCAAATCTTTAAAAGATTCTCATAGTGAGAAGTCACTTTTTAAACTTGGAGCGATCCTCGAGATTTATATTTTAATTTGCTTTCCAAATTTTGACGTGAAATTGGTTGTAAAATAACGAACTCTGAAATGAACATTTTTTTATGAATGTATGGCTAAACGAATAAATCGTAAGTTTTTTTATATACTTTTTTTTTGCTGGTAGTGGGCGATTCTTCTTGATTTTCATGGGCTCGACTAAAGACACGTTGACGTTGTTTTCGTCTATGCTATACGGATTTATGTAGATAGATATAATACTATTTTGGTCAACGCTATAAGACAAGTCACCCGTTTTATCCACTCGCACCAATAAACAGTAGTGTGTTGTCTCTCAGTCAGTCAATATACACTAAAATGACGTCACATAAGGG
>NW_013669621.1:0-11785 GCF_000517525.1 Limulus polyphemus
CTTCTTCCTCTCATGGATAAAATGGAAGACATAAGAGATGACTAACTTACTGACAAAATGAATAGCAGACAAATTGACACAGTAACTAACACTCAATTTCTATCGCACTAACTGACACTCAACTGAATAATTCATTAACTGTTTAACTGAATAATTCTCCGAGTCTTGTGTTGATATTGTACTTTTATTTCATCATAATACACAAACTTTTAGATTCTACAGAGGCCTTAACATTAATGAAATTTCTAGATATATTGAACCATCATTACATAATACCATGCTTCCTCTAGTAAACAAAAATCGAAATTAAAATACTAACAATTTAATTTAAAACTTCTCCTTGGTCGTGAAATATCTTAAACAACCTTGATACACAAATAAAACCGTACACTAAACTGTCCATTCGCTAAATCTTTTTGGTGGTTGTTTTCTGAGAGTTATTTCTGCCCTGTCTCTGGTGTACTTCTCCCTAAGTAGGTGATGGAACGAATTAACTTGCAGCTTCATCCTTGGTGATTTTCTAAAGGTGGTCTAAGCAGATACCTTGGGCTTTTCAGCAGGTTGACTTTCCACTGGCACATACTTTTTAGAATTACCCAATTATCAATTTGCTTATAGTGACGATTGCTATTTCTGATTTTTGGCTTAGACTACCTCTCCTTCTGGGCTCTGTAAGCCAATCATTAATTCTGATCCAGACATTTTCTTAGCCCATTAAAAACACCACAAATATATTTCCTTGTGCAGTTATGTCATCCAAGTAGATGAGTACAGCATTTCAGAATAGTTCAGAGAGAGTGGGCTCTATTAGTCATTGAAATGTAGCAAATGCTTTAGATATTCCAAATGATAACACGGCATGTTTTTGCAATCCATTGCCTGCAGTACAAGCCATTTTCTCTTTACTTGATTCGTCAACTTGTTCTTGCTAATTTCCACTACTTGGGTCTAATTTAATTCAGATAAAGTATTCAAAGAGGCATCCTTCTTTGTGACTTTATTCACTTTCTGGTAGTCCATGCAGAACCTTGTACATTCATCATTCTTTCTCATAAGTACAATAGTTGATGCCCAAAGATTACTACTCGGTTCTATCATTCCTTGTTCTTTCATGCCTTCTATCTCTTTGAAAGCCTCACCTTGTTTTTTTTATCTGGGAGTCATTTAGCTGACTAACATATTAGGGCGACAACTCCAGTATCAATCTTATGAGCTATCTCATTTGTTTAGTCATCAGATGCATTGTAGAAGGTATCTTAATATTCTGTGTCCAAGGTATGTAATCTATGACATACATCTGCTGTAAGACCTCCAAAGCTCCAGTTATACAGCTCTTGCAAGTGAGGTGGTAAGTTGTCCTATTTTAAATGTCCTTTGATGTAGAAGCTCTACCTGTACAGTAACATATCTTGCACGGTCCCACCCAGACTTGACTTTTATGGTTTGTTGGGTTCATGGCCCTAATGATTTTATCCTTATTCTTCAGTTCCACGAATTCTTCCCTCCAATAATCCCTCAGAACAAGATGGGGTGTTTCATTCTGTTGTAGCCCAGTCACTATATATAAATTAATGAATCCTGGTATGAGTATTTTACTTCTATGTGGTACAATGGCTGACCTCCTTGTTGCCATTGCAAACTAAACTTCTGCTACTGTAATTCTCATGTAGTGCACAGGGATTTTCTGGTCATAGACTGTGAAATTACTTGACGCTAGCCCAATCTCGCATCCACGTCACCTCATGAAGTCACTTTCCAGTATGTAATCTTCCTTAATGTCAATTACTCGTTAGATCATAAGGCAAATAAAAGTTTTCTATAGTAATTGTAAATTCCAATTTTCCTTTTGCTGAAACTCTTTGCCCACTTGCTGTTCACATCAATTCATCTTCTTTCTTTGATGCCGGAGGCGACTTCTCATCATTCATTACCAAAGTGGGGTGAAATATTGTAGTTGTAAAGCCAGTGTCAATCAACATATTACAAGATTTCCCATTAATAAGCCCGTGCACTCGTCGTCTGGTTGAATCTTTGTATTTACCAATATGTTCTTTAGATACTTTATTATGTCAATGATATTTTTTTCTACCTCACTGATTTTGCTGTTATAACCTTTCTGTTGCCTCATATGTATTATTATTTTTTACTTTATTGATGTCTTCTTATTCTCTTACAAACATGTTGTTGTAATACATCTGCACATCTCAAATAGCTTTTTCAATCTTGTTTCCAATCAAATTTGTTTATATTCTTAATTATTCTCTAAATTCTATGTCTCATTATTTCGATGCCTCTGTTAAATTCCCATCTCTTACCTTTTGATATTCTTATAATTTTCTATAAACTTCTTCTTCTTGGTCTTCCTTTAATATTCTCTACATTTTTCTTGTCCTTCTTTTAATTTTCTGCCTCTTTCTGTTTTTGTGTGTTCTTCTTTCCACTGTTTCACCATCTCCAATAACTTATCTATCTTGCTTCGTGCCCGAATTGTCATCTTGAAAATAGAAGTTTAGTCAAAGTTCTATTTTAGTTTTCACCAAAATATTCCCACTTCTGACACAAGGGTTGTAACGAGTTCTATCGTTGGGCAGGTTTTTTAGATTATTTGGCAAAAATACTGTGAAGTCTAATCCAGTTAATGACAGCGAATTATTATTATTTCAATAACGTTAATTACAAACCACGTTCACTGATAGGTCTATCGTCACAAACAACGTTTGAATAGAAACTCTGAAACTAATATATGCCGAATTTACATAAATAATTTCTTCACTAATCATCAATAATAAAAATGCTAACTCAGTGACTAATTGAATCTCGAACACAATAACTCTCATTATCTGATTCGCTAACTGACACTGAACTGAATAACTCACTAATTGATTAACTAAATAATTCACTGAGTCTGGTATTTATACTGTACTCTTACATCAACATACTACACAAAACTTATAGATATTTCTAAATATTTTTATCATCATTACATAATGATATGCTCTGTCTCGAAAACAGATATCTAAGGATCTAGAATAGTAGCTATATTTTTACTAATTTTGAAGAGTTTCTCATGAAAATATAAGTGTAACAAAGCAATAAGAAACAAGGTGAAGTTTCGACAATTTTAAGACTGAAAGCTCGGGATTAGCCTTGTCATAATGCTTTACTTTCAAACTAAATCTACGAATCAACTTATCAAGAAACGAACAAAATGTGATCGTACACTTCAGGTCTTTGAAAGATATAATTATCTCAAAACCAGATAAATTAAGTGTGCTAATAACTCTTGCCAAATCAGGGGATATGAGCAAAATATTGAAGGTTTTATGTAATAGTAGCAAGTTCAAACTGCCAGATATAAATCCAACAAATCAGTGGCCCCCTAGTGGCACAGCGGTATGTCTGTGGACATATACCGCTAGAAACCAGGTTTTGATTCCCGTGGTGGGCAGAGCACAGATAGCCCATTGTGTAGCTTTGCGCTTAACTACAAACAAAACAAATCAGTTGGAAAATAAACTACAGAAATATATAAAAGTTCGATTATAATGAGGTCTACGATAATAATAACTAAGTAGGTTCTCACGGTGTAATATTATGCAGGTTATCGAAATCCCACAAAAAATGTGTTCACATACGTCCTATTGCCTGCAATAACAAATTTGCTGTTTTCTTAGGAACGTTCTCGACACCTTATGTTAGAAATGAAATAAAGAGTTAAGAGTTGTTCTGATTTATCTAGAGAACTAATGAGTATTAATTTGATGAACCGGTTTAATGTTCTAGTTTTGACATTCAAATCTTATATATCTTTGAAAGAAGTTGTACAGGTTGGAGGTGATTTAGTTTCAAAGATAATCAAACAAGAATGTATTCACTAAATTTTTGGAACCTACAGTATAATAGTTGGACTTTATGTGTATTTGATGGGAAAACGTGCGATGGAATTGGAGTCTGAACTGGCACCAGGTTTGATGGATCTTTTCCTCTGTTAACCGTATATCCAGAAGAATTCAGAGCTATTTTACATCGTAGATATGATGATGAAATCTTTTTTCGTATTAGAAACCAAACATCTGTTTCATTGTTCATGAAATATTTTAATAAACATCGCCATAATAGTTAATGTACAGAACCAAGAAAGTTTCATCTACCTTTCATAAGTTTAAACGTAATGAAAGACGAAATTACATTACCTGTTTCCACTTGTCACACAATTACGTACTCTGACCTTTCATTTCATTAGTATTATACCGTTAGGTTGGTTGCACGTAGAATTTAATAATGTTATATTCTATAGAACAATGCCAGATAGCGAGTGATTTATTAGTTTCAATAAATAAATAGAAAACATGAAACTGTATGAAAAAGACTGATTTTTTTTTCATATAACACATCAATAGCACTGTTATGAGTTATTATTTTCGAAAAACTGTACAAACCATCGATAAATATGATGTGCCGAATGATATAATGAGTGAAATGATAAAAGAAACTTTGAATATTATGAAACTCAAACCTGCGGTAAATGTTGAATGTTTCTCATACTAGTCATGAGTATAAAAGTCATTTGCATCTCTCAGATTAGTCATTGGACATTGGTTTTAACGCCCAAACACTTTATAACCATGTCATATTGTAGACTATGGCAAATCATTGTTGACTGACCAACAATAATGAGTCATATCTGGACTTGATATGTTGCTAAGTGGTAGTTATTAATACAAATTATGTCTGGAATGCCCGAGGATATTAATAACTTGTACATACATAATTATGAAATATTTCTAGATGGTCAGTAATTAACTTAGATTAAATTAATATGAAATATGAATAAAGGTTATTAATATGAATACCACAGAGTAGTTATTAAAGAGTTATGAAATATAGATGACGACATCCAATATGGTTGCGCCCACTGAAGGATGCCATCTTGGTGGATGAGACGTTATACGTCAATAGGCCATTTCAGGAGAAGCAGAGGGATCAATCTGATGTGAAATCAGAGGTCAAAAGTCAAGTATAAACATTCACTGGCCATAACTGTTGTGAGTTTATGCCTACAAGGTAGTTAAGGTATTAGTCCAATTACTAATATTAGAAATTACTTTTAAAAAGAAATTAGTGTGATATTAAATCTTAACTTCGAACGATTATTTTCCGGTTGTTAGCGTTCAGAGTACACATACTTCAAAGGAGTATAGAGTTATAGGGAATCAAGAAATATGTTCTGAGCCTTGATTATCTGATAATTCTGTAAGAAAATGTGCTAAAAACCCGCTGTAGTATGATGAAGTCGAAAACAAAAAGGTGGAAAAAACTGATATCATGTGTTTCACGTGTATACTACTTTAAATCTGTTGCATGATGTTAATTTCGAACATTCTATGTTTGATAACCCTTGTGACACCAAACATTCTGTTACATTATAATTTGAAATCACCACAGAAAGGGCGACCCACCCCGAAACGTTGTGAACATTAAAACATCTATTTAACATAAGCTATTTTTCGTTTTATAAGTTTTTCCACTTTGTTTTGTTTGTTTTTGTTAACATAATTCTGTTCTAGAGATGTCAGTATATTGACCACATTTATCGCGTGCTTGAACCCATATCAGAGAGACTTGTGTTCTTATGATAGGATTTCGTTCCCTCAAAATGAAACCGAAAAAAAGGCTCCAGTATTAGTGAATCCGGTGACAACTGCAGAGATAAAATGAGCACTGTTGATAATACAAGGTAAAAAGTGTTCCACGGTGGAACAGCGGTAAGTCTGTAAACTTACAACGCTAAAATCTGAAGTTCGACTTCCCGCGGATAGTCCAATGTGGTTTGGCTCTAAAACAAACTAACGTAATTTTTGAAAATGCATAATTGAGACATGTTAATGAATTTTTACATAATAAAAACTTTTCTCACTCTTCAGTCTGTCCCCTGGGGATGTCTCCCAGTGGTACGGCGACATGTCAGTGGACTTACAACGCTAGAAACAGATAGTCCATTGTGTAGCTTTGTGCTTGACTACAAACAAACAAACAAAATCCCTTGTGGAACAGCGGTACGTTTACGAAATTACAACGCTAAAATCCGGAGTTCGATTTTCCGCTGTTGACATAACAGGTAGCCTAATGTGGCTTTGCTCAAAAACAAACGAACAAAGCTACGCTCTACCCATGACTTCATTATCTGAAAGTCATCAAAGTGCTCCATATAAAAGACGTTTACCTTCAAGTTAATCTATTTTTTTTATGGATATATTTCAGTCACTGCATGTTTGATTTGAAATTAGTGTCAGTTCTTGCCATCGCCATCTCTGCAGATTATAATTATGTAAATTATTCTTCGTTACTCAAGACAAATCTAACACTATATATAAATATAGAATAAAGAATAATTTTGATATCTTATTTGCATCTAAGTTTAACGCAGAACCTACAGGCACATCGAGGCTATTTTTAACAAGGGAATTTAATACGTCTGTTAAATAAAACTTTTCCACCAACCATAATGTTGTCACAGTATTATTGACCGTGTTTTTCCACTTCTGTGCCAGTAGAAGCAGTATATACATTTAGCTTGTGATTTTCAAGATAATATTTTTAAACGTAAAAAATACTTTTAATATTTTTCACAATATTAATGATAATAATAAATGTCTTAAATTTAAAACTTAATTTAAAGGTAATAATGGTGTGACTTACAATGCTAGACCAGCTTTAGCCTAGTGTACGTGATAATGTTCGGTCTTGAGAAACTTAAGGGCAAGAAACAAAAGCATACGTCTTTAATTAAAGACACCTTTTCAATTACAAAACTGTGCTATATATAACTTATTGAAGTATATCTGCCTGAAGGTAAAACATACTACATCATTACTACACACACACACACATATATATATTTAACAAGAAAATACAAAGAACTAATTTGAACAAAATAGATTCGATATGTAAACACGTTACACAAGATACACTACAATTTAATTATCCAAAACCACAGAATGCTATAATTACTATCTTAAGTCATGAAACACTGTTGTCTGATTACTCGAAACCGCAGAACATTATAATTACTATCTTAAGTCATGAAACACTGCTGTCTGATTACCCGAAATCGCAAAACGCTATAATTACTATCTTAAGTCATGAAACACTGTTGTCTGATTACCCGAAACCACGAAACGATTGAATTATTATCCTAAGTCATGAAATACTATAATCCGATTACCTACCTGAAGTCATGAAATGCTGTAATCGAATAATCCCAGTCATTAAAGCCTGACCACAAAGTTTTAAAATGCAAAACTCTAACTGCCTAAAGTCGTGAAACACTGAACTATAATTATCGGGGCAAATTAAGTACTGTAATCTTATCATCCAAAGTCATGAAACACTGTAATCTTAATATCCAAAGTCATGAATCACTATTATCTTACTACTCAAACTCATGAATCACTGTAATATTACTACCCAAAGTCATGAATCATTATAATCTTACTAGTTAAAGTCATGAATCACTATTATCTTACTACCCAAACTCATGAATCTCTGTAATATTACTACCCAAAGTCATGAAATACTGTAATCTTACTACCCAAACTCATGAATCACTGTAATATTACTACCCAAAGTCATGAATCATTATTATCTTACTAGTTAAAGTCATGAATCACTATTATCTTACTACCCAAACTCATGAATCACTGTAATATTACTACCCAAAGTCATGAAATACTGTAATCTTACTATCCAAAGTCATGAATCACTGTGATCTTACTACCCAAAGTCATGAATCACTGTGATCTTACCATCCAAAGTTTGGAGCCACTAAACATTGTAATCAAATTGTCCGAAGTGTACATGCCAGGTTTGGAAACAATCGATCCAATTATAAACAAATAATTATACAGATAAGTAAAAATACGACGAAAAATGAATTATCAGTTACATTTCAAGTGTTGAATTACATATACTGTGAATGAAACTAATTTAGTAAATATTAATAGGACAATAGTATTAGGTTTATTGTATTTTTAAACAATAACTTCTTTATTCTGTCCCCTAGCGTTTTTCTAACCACACTATATCCGCCATATTCAGTGTGGTGAAACAACTAACGAGCCGACTAAAAATGTAGTGTTTACAAATACAATAATTGTGTTTACTTTTGTTTGTTTATTTGTTGGTAAGCACAAAGCTACACGATGGGCTGTCTGTTCTGTGCCCACTACGAGTATCAAAAACCGTTTGTTTGCCGTTGTAAGTCTTCAGACTTTTCACTATGCCACTTGGGGGAGTGCGAAATAGATTAAGCTACTATTATGTTATCACAAGTATAAATTAATATCACGCAAAAGAAGTTCGCCCCATAAAAAGTTTAAGGTATCATTAAAACGTCTTGACTAACAGTCGACAAGTGCGTACGTTTCTGTGTTATCATTGCTAAAACAAAAGGGAATCTTGAATAGCCGCGGGAATAGAGTAAATTAATCTGAGAGACCTTTCTCCCCATTTTTATTAGCGATGTTTTTGTGCCCCAGCAATACTAACCGTAGAGCGCGCGTATACCAAATTCGATTTTATTACTCAACAGGGCACCGTAAATAAAATGCGTGAATCGTTGTGAATTATAGCGTGTGTTTATAAAAGTAGTTAACTTTAAAGTGACCGTGAAAAATCTTTGTATTGCAAAGTTGTATCGAGAAAGAATAAACTAGTTTTATTTCAGAAAGGGCTTGTATCGCTGAAGTTTCTCGGAAAGAATTTATACCGGAAATTATCAAACAAGCAGGTAGGCAACAATAAGGTGAGTTTTTATGCTTGACTTGTTTGTTGTTAAGCGCAATGCTGCATAATGGGTTATACATGTGGTATCGAAACCTGGTGTTTAGAGTTATAAACCTTCAAACCTACCGTCGTGCTATTGAGGGGCCTCAATGTTTGAATACTTCAATAATGGACAAAACTTTGAGAATCTCGTTAACATATGTCTCTAGTTAGATGACGAGGAATCTGACTATGAAACTACAGCCAAGCGAAATAGCTTGAAGAGAGTTCAGAGGCCAAATAATTACATTTGAAAAAATGTGTATGTTAAGAAGGCATTTCTAGTTTCTAGTATTAGAACTGACAGTAGTAAGTGATAACACGACTCCTAAAGTGACAAAAAAAGGTGAAATTATATTGTTTTGTTAAAAAGAGTTTCCATTTTTAAGACTTACACCTTAGTAATGAATTCTCTCATTCTTTAATTAGTAATGTGCACAGGGAAGAAACGATCTGTAGTTCTAAGTGACTTTTTGGTATCTTAAGAAAATTCATTCAAAAATAAATCGTTTTGTTTGTAGTTAAGTGTAATGCTACACAATGGGCTATCTGTGCTGTGCCCACCGTGGGTATCGAAAGCCAGTTTTTAGCGTTACAAGCCTTTATACTTACAGCTGAGCCACTGGGTAGGAGGGGGGGGGGGCGCAATAAATCAATTATGTCAACTGGTTTGAAACGTATTAGTTATTTCAAAAGTAGAAGCAATAAGTTTGTTTTTATTCACAATTTCTACAGTTGAGTAACAACCTTTTCATTGTCCTTACTCTGAAGGGAAACTTACCGATTGTTCTGAGAGAAACGTAATCTTTCCTAACCATCGACACCATACATACACAGATTACTTTATTCAGAGCTCACCGTTACTTAAGAATAGATTATACTCTCCCTTAAACTATGTGTATTATACAACAGAAAAACAGTAACCTAGTTAAAGTTATATAAGTAAGAATAGCCACGTGTATCCTAGCACGACTTAAACTACAGTATTACGGAAGCAACTGCACAAGAGTTGATTGTATTTAGAACGATTCGTATTGACTAATTTCATCATTTGAGAACTTTTAATAGTGTGTTTATTTGGGGTTTTATCGCTAAATATCACAACGGATTATATGTGCTGTGTCCACTACGGGTATCGAACGCCTATTTTTAGTGTATAACCATTCAAGCTTGCCATTGGGCCACTTTAAATAGATTGTGTTGTGTTTTTTGTATGGAAAAATAAAAAATCAAAGAAATTCGACCAACCAAAACTACTCATAAAAATAGTATAACAAGCCTGTGAATGTCTTACACGAAGATTTTTAAAAACCATTTCTCAGTATAAAGTTCTTAACATTTCTGGCATCTTCAAAGCGACACCTGGGTAAAAAGTAAATCATGGAATGAAAAAAAAATTAAATCACATAAAGAATAAAGAAAACTTGCTAAATTTCATTAACGTTTTTATCTTTCCTTATTATTTCTTGTTATTATTTGAGACGCTTTATTTTTGCAGGACATTCGGGCTTGAATAAGTTATATTTTAAGTAATTCGACTGCTCCGTCTAAACAGAATACTTACACTTTTCTATCTAGATGAAAGATTTACATTTATATTTCTGAAAAATCAGTAAAGAACTGAAACTTTCAAATTCAATGGTACTATATGTGTACATGGGCTAGACGGTCAGATTACAAACTCCTAGGATTTAAGTACTGTCGTCCCTAATACTGATATAGTCACTAGAGGGAAGGCAGTTATCCGGCAGCGCCCCCCGCCTTAAAGGCTTTGTCCAGCTCTTTCATCCGAATAACAGGCTTAATTGTCACTTTGTAACGCGCCCACAGCTAAAATTGTAGAACGTGTTCAGTGGCATTACGTCTCGATCCTTGAATTCTTCCATCCACATCATGAAAGTCTTTACGAAAATCCCTTCAATTAATCACCAAAGAAGGGTCATCTTTCCCACAATCTTCAATACTTCACCTTTGTTATTTGTTGTACTATTTTCAGAATAAAATTGCCCCTTTTAACAAAACAGACCAGATATAGTGAAAATGTTTCAGATCAGTATTAAAATTAAAAGCTAGCGTCTAATTCATCATCGTAAGCAACAAACATACTTTTGTTGTTATTGTTATTACAATTCTACAATATATGTAATTTGTAAGTTATCTTAGAAACAGAAACACATTTTTTGTTTGGCTCCATAAAGTCACAGCACAATTAATTTCTTTATTTTCAGGCATTATCTACCTTCAAGTTTTCTCCTACGCATGATTGTACATGTTAGGATAATTTATCTTCTCTGTATTTACAAATAAGAGGGCGAATAAAATCGACAGTTATGACAACGCTCATGAAAAGTCTCGTGAGGTGGTGATATTTTATTTAATTGCAGGAAATAAACCTCTAATTTCAGAGTTATAAGCTCTCAAGCTTACCGATGAGTCATCACATTGAATTTTTCATTTAGTAAAGTATGGCGTCTTGGACAATATGCTGTCTGAAAGCTTGAGACAGCAATCTAAAATTGGTAAACCTATTTTTATACTTCATAAACTGTGTTGGTTCATTTTACGTGTGTCCCTTTTAATAATTTAATGACTTTTTGCCATAAATTGTTAACAAAAGCAACGGTTACTTTATAAAGCTCTACGTAATTTATTATAATAAGTCTTAAAAAGAAAACACAAACCTCTTGGTACTTCCACAATATTAAGATGCTAGTTCTAGCTGTTATCATGAGATGGCATCACAGCAATAAAACTAGAATTTGGAAGATATTTCCAACAGTTCCATCATAACGACTATCGAACGTTAGTGTCTGTTTCAAACATTAATATTGTTACGTATCTGCTTGTTTGATAATTTCCGGTATAAATTCTTTCCGAGGAACTTCAGCGATACAAGTCCTTTCTTGATTAAAACTATTTGTTCTTTCTCGATACAAATTTTAGTAATACACAGAATTTCCAC
>NW_013669621.1:11908-12866 GCF_000517525.1 Limulus polyphemus
AAAGATTAAAATTCAAAGAACTTATGTATATATATTTTAAATATATTAAAATACTCAAAACGATCAGCGTTGTATAATACAAAATTAAAATCTTTATTTAAAGACTGATCAACGGTTATAAAATACACTTCACGATTCAACGTGATTCTCTGAGTGTTGAAAACAAATACTGTTCAACCATATAAGTACAAAAAACCATGGTCATGTGACTGCTAGTTTACATATTTAAAAAAGATCACGCCATCTACATACTTTCTGATTTCCTAACCTTTCATCTTTATTTTATTCTCACTTTGCTACATTATATCTATAATTTCTCTAATATTTCTAGCCGTCATATTATCCGGTTGAGCCAAAATAACCGTTTTTTTTCCAATGGATAATATATCCAGTATAATTGACGTTTTCACAATGTATACACAACCACATTCACATTCAATTTTATAAATATCCGTTTTCTGCATTAGATTGATTTCATCTTTGGTCATATTTAATATTTGACCAATTTTGTTCAATGGTCTATAAATGAAAATGGATTTTTTTGTTTTGTTTTTTAAATTTGCGATAAATTTCGCATGACAAACCTGAGACATATGATAAAACAGTTTCTTTTTATCAAATGTTGATTTTAGTTTACTATTTTTGATCATCATTTAAGTTTTCTCACAGCTCTATCAACAATACGAGGCGAGAACTTCTCTCTAATGTTACGTATTTGATTAATAACAGTTCGTTTTTTAATTCTTTTGTATTAGAACGTATATTTAAAAACCTGTAAAAGTAAAAAGCTGACATCTTTTGTGATTTTATAGGACATTGTTACGTATCTGCTCCTTTGTTAATTTCCAGTATAAATTCTTTCCGAGGAACTTCAGCGATATAAGTCCTTTCTTAATTAAAACTAGTTTATTCTTTCTCATACAACTATGTAATACACAGAATTTCCACAGTCACTTTA
>NW_013669621.1:13199-16662 GCF_000517525.1 Limulus polyphemus
CTTTATAACACACGCTATAAATCACAGTGATTCACACACTTTACTTACGGTGCCTACTGTTAACTTGACTCATTTATCTATCTCTTCGACCGTTCGTTTTCGTTTTACCTGGCAGTTACTTAGATTTAAAAATAATTATTTCCGAAGACATAATTACTAATCTGGGGTGCTCGAAGATTAAACAATCCTCCTTCATCCCGCTCGTGGTCTAGGAATATGGGCTTAACTTGAGAAGATAGGAAATTAATGCAGACGAGGTATGTAACTTTAAAAAGGTAAAGAGAGAGTTACTGTACACAATAAGAAGTGAAGAGCAAATTAAACTAAACTAAACGGCCGATATTGGACAGATGGTCCATCAGGGCGGCGGGGATCTAAAAATCCTATGCCGAGAATTTAATGTGGGGGAAACGGGAGTGCCCCGAGAAAAACCCACTTTCACTGGTAACGACTGATTCGTTACCAGTGCCCAATTAATGAGAGGAAGTAAGTAGGGAAGGCAAAGTGAAGGCCAGTGCTTGGGGTTGATTAGTTTTTGAAACTGTTGTGGAGTCTCCTGGAGTTTATCAAGGTTTTAAATTGGCACAGTTTGTGGTTCCAGGCAGGTGGTAAAGTCGAGGAGTTCTCGGTGTCGTTGGTGAGTGAGCGGAAGACTAAGATAGGTTCGTCGGGTAGGTAGAGATCGGAGGAGGTGTCGATTACTAAGGCGTTCGGTGAGCTTGACGCCGATGATGTAGAAAGTGGCTTGGGGCTGGGAGACATTTTGTTGGTTTGTTGATAGGCGTCGATGGTAAATGGTGGTTGGGTCTGGGTGATGTGAAACGTGGGCTTGGGGCTGGGTTAGGAAAGGTATGGGGTGGGTGAGGCTTGCGATAAGGTTTTTCTGCCTTGAAGTGATGATAATCAAGGAAGCAGCCGTGGGTGAGGATGAAATCTGCTGTATTTTTTGAAGTTGTGACAACTTCATAAACGTGGAGGGTGAACCTGTTTTCTTAGACTGGATGCGGTGGACTGCGTGGATCGTGGAGTTTGTTGTAATTTTTAGGGCTTGATGTATTTCTTCTGGCGTAAAGGATAAATGAACGTTCCGGAGAAATACTGTGTGGAGACTGGCATTGCTTTTGGGGGGTTGGCATGTGACGGGAGGGTTTGAAGGCCAAGGGTGGCGAGGGTAGCGGAAGTCTTCGAGTGACTTGGGTTGGAGGAGTATGCCTCCCTTCCGTAGACGTCGGGTGCGTTCAGGGAATACTCGGGCTTGAGGTTTGTAGTGGCGGATGAAGTTAGCCGTGTTCCGCGGCAAGAAGTCGAGTGGTAGTCTGTCGATGATTATCGGCGGCGTGGGGTACGAGACAGACTGCATACGAGAGAATGATCGTCATCCAATCGTCTCCTATCATCATCTCTTCGACCAATCATCCCGTAGGCTTATATACTAAAAAAGGGGCGTACCGAATGCACTAGGAAATTCATGATCATACGCGGGGTTCCTCGACAAGTCATGATCCTTCTAGAAACTCCAGCGCGCATGCTTTATAGCGTCGCGTGACTTCCGCTGTCGTAACAATGTGATTCTTGGTGTGACGAAATGATAACAGAAAAAGGTTTGCGATAGACCGTAGATTCTAACTTACCTTTGTTTTTCTTAACTAATGAATCCAAAAACCATAAACTATTTTCTTCTTATTATTATTATTTTTTTTCGTGAGTAATTTGAATAGCAGGTTCAAGACTATTTAAGTAATTAGCCAAAACTAACAAGTTTTCTTTACCATGTCGCCACATCACGAACGTGTCATCGACACACCCAACCTATATTTGTGGTTTAAGTTTAACATTCTGTAAAGCATCAGTTTCAAACCTATCTATAAAAAGAAAATCACACAACAAGGGAAATAATGGAGAACCCATAGCTAAGCCTTCAATCTGTTTATAAATATTATTGTTAAATTGAAAAACAATATTCCATACAAGTTTTTGTTAAATTTATAATGTCTAAAATTTCAATGACTGACACATTATTCACTCGTAATTTGTCTTTAAAACAAATAACAGCTTTATCAATAGATATTTTCGTGAATAATGATACAATACCGAAATATACAAGTATATCATCATTATTTAGATTCACCTTACTTATTTTTTCCACAAATTCTATAGAGTTTTTAATGTTACAAGTGTTTTATCACTCAGGAAAGAATATTTAAATGGTAAAAATTTAGTTATGTTGTGAAAGAATTGAACCTATATTTGATACTATGGGTTCATAGGAATCTCCTATTTTGTGAACTTTTGAGAAAGCATAAAATCTTGGAATTACAAACTACTAGGAACCAAATGATCGTTTTCTTTGGGGAGTTGAGCTTGTACAGTCTTTAACTTTTCTTTAACCAATTCATGAAGTCTGTTAAGAGGATTGTTTTTACCCTTTTCATACATGTTTTCATTTAGCAAATCCTCAACATTCTTTAATGATTCTTAGTATAATCCTCCTTATTTTGGATGACTATTTGGATCATCTTTGCCAGCTTTACAAATTAAAATATCCAAATCGTTTAACGACTTTAGGACTTGTAATTTTTCATTCTTTTATTTCATTAGAGCTGAATGTAAAGAGTTAGTAAGTAGTTTTAAAATCAATGTGAATAAAAATGAAAATGTCTTTTACGACTGTTGATCTGTTTTTCAAATAAAATGTTAATTGTGTATTACACAACGTTCATCATTTGACTATATTTTAAGTATGAAACAATATGTTTAGAGGTCAAATTGTCCCTGTATAACAGTTTGTTTGTAGTTAAGCACAAAGTTACACAATGGGCTACCTGTATTCTGCCCACCAGTGGTATCGAAACCCGGTTTCTAGCATTGTAAGTTCGCAGACATACCGCTGTGCCACTTGAGGGTACCTGTACAACAGTTTGTAATTAAGCACAAAGCTACACAATGGGCTACCTGTGCTCTGCTCACCACAGGTATCGAAATCAGGTTTCTAGCATTGTAAGTTCGCAGATATACCACTGTGCCACTTGAGGGCACCTGTACAACAGAACCGTGACATATTGAAACCTAAAACGTAAACAATAAACTGTGTAACTTGGAAATTATAGTTGTTCATGATAAATTGTACTTATTCATTATAAAGTTTGTTCCCTCTGATGAAGTTCCTAAAGGTTTCTTTTCCGATACTAAACAGGATGAAATTCCTAAACATTCCCTTCCAGTGTACTAAACCAATAGGTGTTCCCAAACATTCCTTTACAGTACACCAAACAAAATGGCGTTCCTAAACATTCCCTTCCAGTATACTAAACCAATAGGTGTTCCCAAACATTCCTTCGCAGTACACCAAACAAAATGGCGTTCCTAAACATTCTCTTCCAGTATACTAAACCAAGAGGTGTTCCCAAACATTCCTTCGCAGTACACCAAACAAAATGGCGTTCCTAAACATTCTCTTCCAGTA
>NW_013669621.1:17662-26734 GCF_000517525.1 Limulus polyphemus
ACCAAACATTCCTTTACAGTACACCAAACAAAATGGCGTTCCTAAACATTCCCTTCCAGTATACTAAACCAAGAGGTGTTACCAAACATTCCTTTACAGTACACCAAACAAAATGGCATTCCTAAACATTCTCTTCTAGCATATTAAACAAAGTGACATTCCTGAACATTCCCTTTTTGTACACTAACCAAGGCGTCGATCCTAAACATTCCCTTTCTATAAATTAAGTAAATATAAAGATCCCATATATAATTTTCTATGTCGTTTCATTTTCCCTATAGTCTTCTTTGTTATCCAAAATAAAACATGTATTAAAAATGTTTTTTCTTTCTTCAACCTATGTAAAATAGGATGTCTGTTATATTATTACAAGCTACATTTTTATTTGCAATTTATATGTTAGCTAGAGAGTGCATGACGCTCAAATCGAAAAGTTTAATAACGTAGGATTTTTATGATCGTTTGAATATATATATTATTTTGAAGACAAGTGAAGTGTGTGCTGTTCATTTATCGTTGAATTTATCGCCAACAAGAAGAATCCTAAGCCCAACAACAACGTAATATATATTTATATTATTAAGAAATATAAATAAAAGCCTTTTTATTTTGACACTTGGTAAAGATCAGTTTTTTAAATTCTGACAATGTTAAGAGATATCAACACCTGGATGTTAAGAGATGACAACATAAGTATCAACACCTGGATGTTAAGAGATGTCAGCATAAGTATCAACACTTGGATGTTAAGAGATGTCAACACAAGTATCAACACTTGGATGTTAAGAGATGTCAACACAAGTATCAACACCTGGATGTTAAGAGATGTCAACACAAGTATCAACACCTGGATGTTAAGAGATGTCAACACAAGTATCAACACCTGGATGTTAAGAGATGTCAACATAAGTATCAACACCTGGATGTTAAGAGATGTCAACATTAGTATCAACACTGGTTACATTTTTTTTACTAACATGAGCACATTTTCATCCAGTACTTCACAATAACTAACCCTTAAGTTATTTTTCCCACACATCACAGATGTATACGAAAGTAATCAAGAGAGACACACATATGTGTACTTTTTTTAAAACTATTTACTTCACAAGAAACTGATTACACTTGTAGGTAATGTATTTAAAAAAAATTTCCACAAAATGTTAGAGAGACAGTCAAAATCAAAACTTTGTCACTCATACTGCACATATAAATAAACAGAATTTAATGTTTTTTTAACTGTTAGCCCACATAATTAAATGGTCTTTAAAACTTCCATGATTAGTGATATTCATTCTAGCTACATAGAAACACAATCCAGAATTTTTATACAATAAACTGAACAGATTTATACAAAATAATTGATATACGAGGAGAACTTCTCCTCACTTCTGATCATTAATGCTAAACCTTCCCGTACGTCACATGGATTGTTACAGAATGCTCCTAGGGAACAACAAGAATTTCTAGCAATATGTAAGCTACAAGATAATTCACACATATTTAATATTCACAAACTCAAATAATTTCAGGGATATATATGCACACACAATTTAGATTCAAAAACTTTATGAAAATTTGTGTTCTTAATGGAATAGTAAATTCTGACCTGATTCTTTATGACATGCTGTAATGGAAGTCCAGTACAGAATCGTTTAGTACATCTGAAAAATGCAAGAGGTTAAAATTTATACCAATTAAAGCTTGATTGTTCTTCTCTTTAAAGTAAAGACAATAGTTGTGGCATTATTTTCTTTCTCATGATTTATCAAAAACAGCTCTTCACAGTATCAGATGGTGTTCTAAAAATCTATTTTCATCAATTTGAGAATAAAAGAATTCAAATGTTTGGACCTTCAGCTATAGAAATATAGGATGATACTGTCTTAGTGTTAATTTTTTCCGACACTTTGGACAAGAATGGTTGCTTCGAATGGCTTCGTAAATACAGCTATTACAAAATACATGTCCACAGATAGTTGATACAAGTTGACGATATGATGACTGGATCTGGGGAAAAAAATAAAAATTTCCAATGAATATGTAAACTGTACTTTTTTGTAAATAATAAAATTGAATTTCATGCTCCTCTAAACATTAACCACTAATCCTTTCATTAACCCTTATTTTACATAAAATCAGAAATTTGATATATGGGTGTGCATTAACATATGAACAATGTTCTCTAGCTTGTTAACCTAATAAAAAGAAATTAATATTGGGATTTAATCATTTAAATCATTGTTTAGATATTCGCTCATAGATTTTAGTCTCAACGCTTATTTTTTATGTGAGATACTGAAGGTGCTTAGTTTATAAATTGTTGAAGTTATTTAGGCTTAAGCATATTTCCAAGTCTAGATCCAGGCTACAAGTAGAAACATAGTTCATTATACCTATTTATGTAGCTTTCATAATCATAATTCTTTATTTTAATGTCTTATATTATTTCAGTGGCATCTACACATGCACCAATCATACTTTTATATTATTTGTTGAAATGAAAGTAAGGCTGTACTGCTGTTCATAATTTCTTCTATTTCCAAGTCACTTTTTTTTTTTACTAACCTCATAAAAGAAGATTCTCCATGAAAATCGATTCTCAACTTATTAACTTACCATAAAAATAAAATTGATAATTTTGTAATCTTGTTTATTACTCTAGATAACAGCAATTCTTACATTACTACAATAGGGTAGTCACAGTTTTGAAATTCAGTGTGATATTAACAAACTCATAAGATATAGTCATTCCCTCTAATGTCACAAAAAAAAAAGTTACAAAAGTTGTTAAGTTTAAAGTGACGAGAAACGTACTGACTGTGGAATTACTGTGTACTAAAAGTTTGTATCGAGAAAGAATAAACTGGTCTAATCAAGAAAGAACTTTTATCGCTGAAGTTGCTCGGAAAGAATTTCTACCGGAAATTAACAAAGTAGAAACGTAACAATAAGCTAAATGTGATTATATACTATTGGGCATTTTATATATGCTTCATGTGATTATTTCCTATAGGGCATTTTATAGAAGCTAAATGTGATTGTATACTATAGGGCATTTTATACAAGCTTAATGTTACTATTTACTATAGGGCATTTTATACAAGTTAAATGTGATTATATACTATAGGGCATTTTATATAAGATAAAGGTGATTATATACTATAGGGCATTTTATATAAGTTAAATGTGATTATATGCTATAGGGCATTTTATATAATTTAAATATGATTATTTACTATTGGCCATTTTATATAAGCTAAATGTGATTGTATACTATAGGGCATTTTATATAAGCTAAATGTGATTGTATACTATAGGGCATTTTATATAAGCTAAATGTGATTGTATACTATAGGGCATTTTATATAAGCTAAATGTGATTGTATACTATAGGGCATTTTATACAAGCTAAATGTGATTATTTACTATAGGGCATTTTATACATGTTAAATCTGATTATTTACTGTTGGGTATTTCATACAAGTTAAATGTGATTATTTAATATTGGGTATTTTATATAAGCTAAATGTGATTATTTAGTATAGGGCATTTTAAATAAGTTAAATGTAATTATTTACTATAGGGCATTTTATACATGTTAAATGTGATTATTTACTGTTGGGTATTTTATACGAGTTAAACATTATTTACTATTGGGCATTTCATCTAGTTTATGCAAATGTTTCAAGTTTAAATGCTTGACTAAAACAAAATAATAGAATATTATACTCCAGCACCCTTTGAAGTTGAGCATGCACATTAGATGAGAAAATTTTATCATAGAAAATACAAGTATTGAACCAGAACCATTATAGCCTACACATATCACTCCTTTTATCATTAATACCTACAGCTGTATCTGAATCAAAACATACTGGACATGTTATTTTCCTCCTAGGAGGGGATTCATCTTCTTCAGCTCCCCCGGAACTAGAAAATTTATGAAAAAATTTTCAAATAAACTTTATAAGATCATTTGATAGTTAAATTCACAAAGCTACAAAGTTCGTAATAACGACCTTATACACATACAAACTTATATTACTAATATAGACCCTACACACACACAACTTTATATTACTAATAAAGACCTTTACACACACAAACACAACCTTATATTACTAATAAAGACCTTTACACACACAAACACAACCTTATATTACTAATAAAGACCTTACACATCTTTATTAGTAATATAAGGTTGTGTTTGTGCCCTACACACACAAACACAGCCTTATATTACCAATAAAGACCTTACACACACAAACACAACCTTATATTAATAATAAAGACCCTACACACACAAACACAACCTTATATTGCTAATAAAGACCCTACACACACAAACACAACCTTATATTAATAATAAAGACCCTACACACACAACCTTATATTACTTGTTTTGAAATCAACTTTAACTATGTTCACACAGTTTTGGATTTTTTATGAAACATTACCTGTGGTTCAGATCAAACATTCACCATTTACAAAACTTTTTTTTTTATTTTCTGTTTGCTGACTAATGAAAAAAAAAAGAAACGAAGTGAGCACAATGACAAATCAATTTAACACAACTATATCATAAATGGTGTATGCAACCACATAGATAAATAATAAAAGCCTTAGTGTGCATGAATCTTCTATTGTGTACTGAACAATACGATGCCTAAAATGGCAGCGAACAAAACAGAGGTATGAACAATCAGATACAACACTGTAGTTTTTCCAATCTCACCTTCATTTGCATTATATTTTAGATGTATCACTATTAAAATAATCATGAATTTACAGAATCTTGTACTTCAACTATTCCACCAATGATTTTTTACATGTCATCAAAGAAACAAAAACAGTTGTATATTGTCCTTTTATTTAGACATATTATTGGCTATTATTGAATATATGAAAACCAATTTTAGGTTATTTAAAAACTCACCAAGTCTTCAACAACTACATTCTGCCCAAACCTCATGACTACAGAATTCTCCCACACATTGTACACAATCCTTACTTTATGGAAAATAAGCAAACATCTTTATCCAGATTATTAATTATATTGTACTTTTTTTTTTAATTTTAAACATTTTCTTTTCAGATCCACACTTCACCATATGGTACATTACTTTTTGTACTTAATGATTTGGTTGCTACTAGTGTTCTCTCAACAGCCAAATATGAGCCCTGATTCTCATTAAATCAGAATAACAAAAATTTAAACATAATGACAATTTTATTTAGGAATTATGTTTATATCAATACAAAGAACACTTTCCTACAGCTAAAGTGCTGTCACAAAAATCTATGAAATAATAACAAAACTTTTAGTTTGACACATACATATCATTTGTAACTCCAAGATCATAGCTGGGATGCTGAATATCATTATTATAATCTGGAAGTGGATCTGAATAATTAGGCCTTCTAGTGAGCTGTCTTGTGTTAACTGGTGATCGTGATCGATGTCTTCGCAAAGCTCGTAAGTTTCTTTCTCGCACTTGAGTTTCGTTCTGAAGATACGTGGGCACTGAACCCAAACACTTTAAAAAACAGAAATAATATTATCATATTAGTCCTAACAACAGATAATAACAAGACCTTCTGTCACTACTTCCAAACATGTGCATAAGTCTACAATGGATAATAAAAACTATATTCTATAGAATAATGGATTAATCTTGCAGAGACAATGCTCTATAGATAACTAATTTGATAAAATATAGCAATAAAATACATCATATAAAAATTGTAACTGGTGGAAATAAGACATTCTGTGTGAGACATGACTTTACAAGTTCTCACTGCCATAAACCAACAGTATACAGGTCACGAAAAACTTAACTGGGTATAAAACAATTTAACAGACTTTTTTAAACTACAGTATTAGATTACTAGTACTATATTAGTTTACTAAATGTCACATGGTCTATCAAAGAATAAACATAATTGCTGCACAGTAGAAATAAATGTTTGTCAGCTCTTACTTCTCAGTAGTAATCAAGATAAACGATTACGAACACATTAACTAGCTTTCATTCAAGCTGTTCTTAAAGTTACAAATGCGACATATCTTTAGGCAAGGTAATGATACTTTAACTGTGTTATATAATCCTGAACGTCATTTAAAAAAACTACTGACTTCAAAAGGATATCAGTTTTTCAGTACTTTAGTATCAATATCATGAAGCTAAGCTCACTTTGAAAGTCAGACAAAAAATATTTAAAACTTGTATTAAAAATTATACATAAAATCATCATGGTAGCCTCTCTTTCTTGCTAACAATTAATCAATATGGTTTCAACAATTTGGAATCTTTTTCTCTTATTTCAATACACCTGGCTAGGGATTTTCTTCAATTTTTATACGTTTCCAACCAAAAATCAGAAAATCTTATCACATAAATTATAGAGGCCACAGTCTCTTTACTGGACTACTTTCAATTCAAAGTTCTTAAAAATAAAATACAGTTTTACTGCAAAAATATTTTGATATTCATTTAGGAGGTTCTGAAGGTTATGAAAATGAAATCTGAAACTAAACAATGAAAAAATTATTTTTAATCTTACCATGAAAATCACTTTGCAATCAGTCTATTCAGAATCTCAGACTCTAACTCTAAAAAATTATATAAAAATCTTAAGAAGAAATACTACTTAAAAAATCAATTTTCTTTAGCCTTAAAAAGAAATACTACTTAAAAAAATCTATTTTCTGTGTACAAAAGACTTGTAATATTTGGCAAAAGCCTGCCAATTTTCTTGAAGATACACTTACTACACAAATGTTATAGTACATGAAGATACACTTACTACACAAATGTTATAGTACATGAAGATACACTTACTACACAAATGTTATAATACTTACATGAAGATACACTTACTACACAAATGTTATAGTACTTACATGAAGGTACACTTACTACACAAATGTTATAGTACTTACATGAAGGTACACTTACAATACAAATGTTATAGTACTTACATGAAGGTACACTTACAATACAAATGTTATGGTACTTACATGAAGATACACTTACTACACAAATGTTATAGTACTTACATGAAGGTACACTTACAATACAAATGTTATAGTACTTACATGAAGGTACACTTACAATACAAATGTTATAGTACTTACATGAAGATACACTTACTACACAAATGTTATAGTACTTACATGAATGTACACTTACAATACAAATGTTATAGTACTTACATGAAGATACACTTACTACACAAATGTTATAGTGCTTACATGAAGATACACTTACAATACAAATGTTATAGTACTTACATGAAGATACACTTACTACACAAAGTTATAGTACTTACATGAAGATACACTTACTACACAAAGTTATAGTACTTACATGAAGATACACTTACTACACAAAGTTATAGTACTTACATGAAGGTACACTTACAATACAAATGTTATAGTACTTACATGAAGATATACTTACAACACAAAAAGTTATAGTACTTACATGAAGATACACTTACTACACAAATGTTATAGTACTTACATGAAGGTACACTTACTACACAAATGTTATAGTACTTACATGAAGATATACTTACTACACAAAAAGTTATAGTACTTACATGAAGGTAAACTTACAATACAAATGTTATAGTACTTACATGACGATACACTTACTACACAAAGTTACAGTACTTACATGAAGATACACTTACTACACAAAGTTATAGTACTTACATGAAGATACACTTACTACACAAAGTTGTAGTACCTACATGAAGGTACATTTACAATACAAATGTTATAGTACTTACATGATGATATACTTACTACACAAAAAGTTACAGTACTTACATGAAGATACACTTACTACACAATGTTATAGTACTTACATGAAGATACACTTACTACACAAAGTTATAGTACTTACATGAAGGTACACTTACTACACAAATGTTATAGTACTTACATGAAGATATACTTACTACACAAAAAGTTATAGTACTTACATGAAGGTACACTTACAATACAAATGTTATAGTACTTGCATGAAGATACACTTACTACAGAAATGTTATAGTACTTATATTTTTTTTGTGGTTACATGATCGGTCAAAATGACCAAATTCACAGGGAAAGGGTTAACAACATTTACATAAGCCCCTGAATACAAACATGCTTAACCCTTTCAAGACAGGTCACAGGTGAAAGGCCATGTCATCTCGTTTGTTGACTTGTATTCAAAATTTTATTGAACTACTATCTCAGGAATTTATGTCGGTAAGTTTGGTATCAAATTGTAGATTATAATTGAAATTTTAGTATTATATCTTACTTAGTTTCTTAATTTAAAAGTAAATATTAACAAACACAGTTAAACATTGGTTTTTTTGTGTGTCATGAGGTATGTTGAATGCAATTTTGGTTCATATTAGATGTTTGTGAAGTCAAAATACTAAGTCTATAGTTTCGTATGAATTAGAAACTCAAATTACCAATATTGATAAGCTAGAATATAAAATATGAATGTCTTATCTTTTCTATTTGCTATTTTTGGAAATGCTACCTTATATACATTTACTTCTATATATATGACATATATAACCAATCAGAAGCTCAAAATGTCCCCCTAATGGCTTTCTCAGTCATTTTAATGGGCTTGGATGCCATTTCTTTCTTTTGAACCAACAGTTCAAGGAGGTAGGGTGTGTCTTTAGTCTACTCTAAATTTTATAATTTTTAACAAAAATACATCTTAGTTACTAAGCTTAATAAATCATAGTGGAATTCTATGGTATTGATGTAGTAATTTATGATTTTTTAGTTATTTAAATGTATATATAAACCCCCAAAAAATTATTTCATTTCATATCCTCCATGTGCAAAATATCTAAAAGCTTAACAAATTATGTCAGGCAGCAACCAAGTACAAAGGTCGTAACTAGAAGAGATAATTGTTTGCTTTACTTCTTTAGTTACTGTTGTGTGTTTTAAGAAAAATAAGTTTAAGAACTTATTTCAAAATAACAATAATCTATATTCATATGTAATGTATAATAATTAAAATTTGACTGTATTTTACAAAA
>NW_013669621.1:27328-32481 GCF_000517525.1 Limulus polyphemus
GCTTATGAAAGCATTGTAATGTTTACTGATAATATGCCAAATTTCGTTAACATTCACTTACTAATCTAAAAGTTACAGCATGAAAACTATAACAAGACACAAAATGGTTATGAGGTCGGTCCCAGGGACTGAGCCTGTGCTGAAAGAGTGTAAGCTTCTCATCAATTTGACATATAATACTATGCAGAATAGTTTATTTAGCTCACCTAAATAACCAAATTATAACACATTACCTATACCACTATTTAATCTTACACAAGTAGTTTGACTAAACAAACATTGAAACATGATCATGTTTAATAAAACCTGAAACCTGGACTGACCAAGTATGCAGTTTTCAATGGTGTAAGATGAAAACATCAAAAAGTACTATAATAAGTATAAAGAAACAGAGTAGAGTTTTGTGAACTGGAATTTCAACATAAGAAAATAAAATGTATTCATTTTATTTCTCACCAGATACACAAAGAGCAAAAACTATTAAGCAGCATAAAAAAATAACATCAGTGAGTATGAAGAAGACAGGTGAGCAGAATACATGGCTACACAAGAGTTAAGTTCATGGGAAAGAAATGCAACAATATGGCAGCAGATTAACATGAAGGGAAAGAAAGGAATACAAATATGGAGTACACTTGGGAGTGGCATGAATGGTAGCAGATTAACATGAAGGGAAAGAAAGGAATACAAATATGGAGTACATTTGGGAGTGGCATGAATGGTAGCAGATTAACATGAAGGGAAAGAAAGGAATACAAATATGGAGTACACTTGGGAGTGGCATGAATGGTAGCAGATTAACATGAAGGGAAAGAAAGGAATACAAATATGGAGTACACTTGGGAGTGGCATGAATGAGACAGACAAAGAATAGGGAATGTTTGATGTACTTTCAAAGGGCAGCCACAGCCTAACTAATGGAAAATAACAGATGATGAAGAAGAATCAATTTTCAAGTCAATTTTTACATCATATTCACATTAAACAACTTATCCTACCAGAGCTAAACAGGAAGAAATATTTAAGGGCACCACCAAGATTTAGTACCAAATATATTGTTATATATATATCCTTAGTTTTTCATTAATTGTCTTATGTTGAAATATTTATTTTCCAAAACTAATAATGGCTTGAGAAGTAATTTTAGAAGAAAGAATACTATATGCTGAAATGATCACACAATTTACCGTAATCTATTTTGGACCTATGTACAATACTGCGAAACAATTGTTTAAACTCAGTTAAGTACTATTTTGAATCAGACTTGACTTGTCCACAGACTTGTTTAAAGGAATAACTATGTTGATATTGAAATAACGATTAACTTCTTTTGTAAACTATATTCGGTTAATTCTTTCAAATTTTCCTGTGGGTTTTCTGCATATAGTTAACATGTTTATAAACCATATGTCAAAATGTTGTAAACATGTACTAGTCCTTTTACTAGGATGAATATTACACAGAATACTGGCTATCCACAGAAGTTTGTAACAATAGGCAAGCTTATCTCAAGGGATGACACAGATACTTGTACAAGTAGGAATGATTTGGAGGATCTCTCCCTTGTGTATTGGTATAGTCACTAATGTAGTTAATCCAAAGATTGTGGATACCCCATTAAGATCCTGGTCTTACTTGAAAGAGCAGTATATTATTATTCTTTGCTTGGTCTTTGTCCTGTGCACATAATGCTTGAAAAGCTTGTACTTTACCCAGGCAGTCAGTCTGCACAAACAGAAACCAGCCAGTTTTGTTTCAACAAAAACACTACTGTAAGTGAACATTTCTTTTTTTATACTGAAAACATATTTTTGATAATACTTACCTCCTCTCACCAAATTTTTCTTTACCCATCTAAGCGTTGGTATGAATCTTACCTCACTTGCTCCAGTCTTTATACCCCCCACTATATTGCTCATAGCAATTTAAATCTTATGATTCTCTCCACCTACATCAGTACACCCCCCTATACCAGATCTGTATATAAGCTCCCTGTTATTATCTCCTATTCACTTTTCAAGATGGTCCAACTCAGTAGACCTAAAACTGGCCATATTGTGGGGAGGAAGGGCGGGAGAGTGTAAGGGGAGGTGGGTATTATCGGAAATACATTTTCGGTAAAGGAAAATGTTAACTTCCAAAACACACCTTCATTCACACTTTAGTTAAAATTCCACACTGACAAGATGGAGGAGCCAGTGAGGAAAAGATCCACAAAGAAAGTGCCTCCATAGAAAGGAGGTGTGCAAAATGAGATATAGTAATAGCACACCAGTGGGGTCCGCACATCTTCTGGAACAGGTATGCTCTTGTTCCAGACAACGTGAAATCTAATTCCTGGGCAGTAAATGCCAACCAGCCAGAGAGGCAAAATCTGAAACTCGTTAGAAGAACATTAATTTGTCCAGGCTCCAACCAGGCAGTTGAGGTCCCACATCTCGTCATTGGAATTATAGGATTGTGGACCCAAATTGAGATCCAAGACATAGGGTCTAGGACATGAAAACTTCTTTGGATTTGGTCTTGATTAGTACTGTGGTAATATTGGAACCCAACCTGAAAGTTACAGAATGTTGCAAGTCGAGCCACCAGAATTACAGAGAGCATAAGCAACACCAAATGGACAAGCCCTAGCCCCAACCTGAAGAAGCACAAAATGCAAAATACTGAACTTGGAATTATAGGACATGTCATGCCTCACTCAACCTGAGGAAATGGAGATTACCTGATCATGGATTGTGAGCTGAAATCCTAACTCCCCAACATGAAGGGCAAGGTAACACCTCCTGCCCTCAGAATTATGAGGAGGATGTGGAACAAACAAGTCCAATCAATGGCACAGGAATTGACGCTTCGCATTCGGAATTATGAGGAGTTGAAGACCCTCTTCCATGATCATTAAAATGAACAGAATGACTAAAAAGAAGGGCCACACTCAACTCAACCAGATAGTCATCTCTGAACCAGAATTACAAGAAGGCTCCCATGTAAGCTGGTCCTATCATACATCTGGGAAAATCATCCAGGGTTATTGGTAGGAAGGAACACAGCTTTGTTCTCTTCCCTTTGAGTGCAATAATGAGTTCAAACATCACTCAGGAGAAATAAACCTCTGTCCACTGCTCAAGGACCTGGAAACTGGGAGAGGTAAGGAATCCCACACACCACTAGGAGAAATGGGGAGAATGCTGGCATTGCAAACTCCTGAGGAACAATGCTCTGAAGATAGTGAATAGGTGAACAACATTTCCTATTTTGAAAAGCAAACCGACCCTCATTTATTCAACCTAGGGTTCAAGAGGGATGAGTAAAATCCTTTTAAGCTTTACTGATGAGCAGCAGTTCAGTAGTGTACTTTTCTTTGTCTTACAATTGTTTACCATCTGGAAAGCACACAAGGTGGTCTTGTGGACAGAGCTCGTTGCCACCAGGAATTTTCTTTTTTTATCAGTCAACTGGTAGCTAGTGCAGATTTGAAAATAAGCATATCTGATCAGGCAACACTTACCACAGAGTGGAATCCAAATGAAAATAAATAGAGGGTTCTAAAAAAAATAATATAAATAAACACAAAAGAAATTAAGTAACTCATCTCTCTTACAAACTAGCTGGAGTGTGGAGAATAGCCACAGGGGAGTAACCAAAAATCTTCCAACAGGAGGCAACCAACAAATCATGTAAATATTGGAATATAAAAGTATTAGACATGATCCCCATACTAGTCTGTGCAATCTCATTCTTCAGGCAATATAACCAAACTGCTAGGGACATTAAGATATGGCAAATCTGACAAGATGAAACCCAAAGAAGTCTCTGTTCCTCCAATGAAAGCCTAGAGTAAGCAATATGGACCAATTGACAAACCAAACCTGTCAAAGTCACAAGGGATAACTCATGTGACACATTAGGATCCCGATGGATAATCAAACAGACACAAACCATGAAACTCTTCAGCGCATGCTACATAACATCGAAGACCCCCAAACCAGGCATAAAAGACGATCCAGATCCAAGCAATGATAAACATGAGAAATGGGGAAGATAGATAGGAGAGAAAGCCTTATCCCCTTCTCTAGCCGCTAAAGTTTTGGGAAAAAAGGACCTATCAGGATACAACAAAACATAAATGGAATTGTAAACAGTCCTGGGAAAATGAATCACAAACACACCTGAACATCAACTTCCACTAGCCAACAAGACAAGAAAATAAGTTTTAACCCTACCAACACAGATCAAAGGCCATGTCATCACATTTGTTGACTCGCATTCAAAATTTTATTGAACTACTGCCTTTCACTTTTTATAACCAGTTGTGGGAAGTTTCCCTTAAATTTCTTAAAGTAGAAATGAATTGAAATAAAGCCACCCTAATATTTCTACTAATTAAACTTCCAACCTACACCCTTATAAAAAGATATTAAATAGAACTATACATCCTATCTTAAAAGTTATAACTCCCAACTTCCTCCCTTTCTCCTGAAGATTTATTCAAGTATAACATGGGAATGCCCAGACAAGCCCAGCTACTTGAAGTTGGTCTTTCTGTCCCGATTATACTGAAATAAATTACTAGAAAAATTATTATTAACTACTTATAAGCTAAAATAACTAACTCCCTCTATATTTTATTTATAAGATATTTTCCTTAATCTATAGTTTAGTTTCTAAAATAATTTTGTATTTAATAAAAAATAATATATTTCTTTAATTGCCTGTCTTTATAGCTGTTATCTTTCAATTTATTTTTTAATAATAAAATATTATCCATAAAAAATTATAGTTATTACACACTATTAAGAACCGCTTTAGTTGAGATATAATAGTACCTTCTAACATGATATACAAAATAACAGTATTAGGCATGGGTAGACCAAGAATGTGAAAATTAAATTATCTTCTTTTATCAAAAATAGTAAACTGCACTGTACCTTCTATAAAAGTAATGTCCAAATCTAAATAATTAGCATGGACCTCATTATTATTATTATTAATTCTTTCTATTGTAAGTTCTGTTGGATATATTAGGTTTGATGTCAAATTCATATTATGTATAGATACGTAACGGAAAGTGTAAATGTGTAAGTTAAGGTTGAAAGTCTGCTTTTATAATTGAGTTTTCATAAAAGAACACATACGGGTTGGATATATTTGAA
>NW_013669621.1:32491-41969 GCF_000517525.1 Limulus polyphemus
ATTATTAATTCTTTCTATTGTAAGTTCTTTTAGGTCTATTTTAGTTTACAATAGTAGTAAAATCATATGTTAAAATCAAACTGGCAGTTTTTGTCAAGAATTTGAATTATTTAAACATTCCAAAAGTGGAATGTTATTTTAATACTCCAAAAATAATTATTCTGATTATTTGAAAACTGTATTTTTATTTTTTCAAACATCTAGAACATTATTAAGTACTATGGAAACAGATTTAATGACTGTATTTATAGAATTAGTAATAAACATGATTTTTATGAAATTTTGGAATTGCATATAAACATGATAAATTCATACAAGAATAATCTGTATGGATATTCCATTTTTTAATAACCGGCTTTAAATTAGTAATAAAATTATTTTTCTTTAAGTACTTTTAGTAAAAGTATTTGTGGTATTAATTTCATTAATTAAAATTTGTGCATACAACTTTTTACACACAAAACCAAAATTACAGCCAGCTTTATCATACAGGGTAATAACAAATTGTTTTTGAATTTATTTAATTTTATTTTTAAAGACATTGAAAGAAATGTCTAATTTATAACAAGTTTAAAGTTCTTAACTGATCTTTTACGGGATTAATAAAATATAATTTCCACTCAAAAAAGAAACATGGCAGATAATAGGATTGTTCACTTATTTTAAGAATATAATCATCAATATTTTTTCTAAGTCTTTTAAGATTTCACATTTTTTGTGTGTATATTTAGTACCTTTCTTTAATATTGATTGTAATTCTTTATCTTTGACAACTTCTAAGTTTCCTGTAACTATATGATTATGAAAGACATCTTTAAAAAACACTATTATTACAGTTAGAAGGTAAGTTGTCAACTTCTATTTGATTAAAATATTCTGCAAATCTTTTATAGTTAAAGAGAAGAGGTCCTATAGGTTTATTATATTTAAAACTGACTATCAGTTGAAATGATTTTATGGAAACAAATCTTCTTAAATACTTTTATGAATCAGGGAAGGTAAATATAAATCATCATAAACTATATAAGATTTCTCTTTTTTTCTTTACTCAAGGAAGTACAGGTATACTATTCCATTTTGATTGAAATTTAATAAGATCTATAATTAAGTCTTTACGATGGATATTTTTAAACTCAAAGTTTAACAAATATTTGAGTTTTGCATTTGTTAATTCAAATACTTCTTTTATTATAAATTTCACCAGATTAACAGATCTGTCAAAAACAGAATCCAAATCTTTATAAAAACTTTCAAAATGAATCCATTTCTTTCTACTTTTACCTTTACCCCTATTTTTATTTTGTTTATTTCTTCAAAAATGTATTTGAAATAAGTTTCTGATACAGGAATCTTTACTTATAACTTCAGCAGACATTATCCGTTATCACAAGTTGACAACCAGGACTGATAATGGCATTGTGATATATATATAATGTATTATAACTGAATTTTACAAAATACTAGTCCACAGCCAAGATATGTCACTTTGTAAAGGCCAGTTTTATATTCTTGGATATGGTGACATGAGTGCACATATGCCACATCATTAAAGCTTCTGTAATGCTAGCTAGGTATGGCTGAAAGGCCAATATAATAAAAACAATAAATATATGTAAATCTATAATGTCATGAAAGTTAAGCTATTTAGAATAAATATTTGTGATTTATTGTTATAATATGTAGTCATTCTAGAATGAAAAAAGCATAATATATATATATTTCTTTATTTTTTTTATGGTGGTTACGAGGTTGGTCAAATCGACCAAACCCATACAGCAATACAGTACCGAAAATAACAGATAAAATATAAAGGTTTTTCTAAAAAAAAACATTTGATGATTATCTGGAGGTTATAAAGATTTTGTACTTGAAATTTTAAAATTTTCTGATGCCTAAAAGTATTTTTAATCTTAAAATCAAAATTACTTTGCATGTTGGATAGTTAACATTTGAAAAGAAAAAAGGCATGAGGAAAACATTCCTTAAGAAATCTTGAAACTTAATAAAAAATCTGATATTTTGGGTACAAAAGCCTTGTAATGTTTACTGATATGCAAAATTTTGTGAAGACACATTTACTAACTTAAAAGTTATAGCATGAAACCTGTAACAAGCACAAAATGGTTACGAGTCTATGCTGAAAGAGTTAAGAGAAAAGTGATAAAGGGAACATGATGCAAAAAGCTCAAAGGATGAATAAGGCATGGAGAACCACCAAGATATCCCAATTAGGAATCTAGAAAGGATGCCGAGAATGGATAATCCAAAAAGATTTCAGAAGTAAGAAAAAACCATAGATCAAAAACTTTACATCTTCCAGAAAAATGAAAAGTAGCTGACAAATCTGGCTCTTAGAGAGAAATGGAAAACGGTACTAAATCTTTGTCAAATAACCATGTCAGAAATAGAGAAACATGTGGCACAGTGAGACAAGAGGGATTAAAACTATGTTTGAGAGACCACTGACAATAATTAAACCATTTCCAATGATAAACATCCAATGAAGAAAGCTGAATGGACTACATTAATAAATGTGCCACCCAAGAGGTCAACCCCTGACATTGTGCAATGGACTGCATAAATCCAGGCTTGAACTTGTAAAATGGTGATTGCTGAATGAAGAATATGTGATCAAGACTGATGTAAGAGGAAGAGGTCGACACTCCTCAAGATAATGAAGGAGTGGAAAACAAGGCTTGCCTGGCCAATATGGCACCACAAGAAGAACTCTACATGACGAGGAGGGAATCAGTGCAAGAAACTTGGATAACAGATGAATCGGAAGAAATGCATAAAGATGAAGACCAGTCCTATCCTGGCTGAGAGCATCTATACCCAAAGCTCAAGGGTTAGAGACAGGAGACTAGAAGGATGGGAGTTGGGCATTTCAGTGAGTGGCAAAAGCATTGATTTAAGGCTTCCCAAGACAAGAACAGATTCAACAAAAAACTTATGGAGGAAGCATCCACTCCAAATTCTGTTGGAACGCGATAACAGATCTGCCACTAAATTCATAACACCTGGAACATGACACGCAAGGAGAATAATGATGGTTGGCCCAAATGAGAAAATATAATGTCTGGAGTAGGTTCCCCCTTGCTTGAATATGTAGGAGACTGCAATGGAATTGAGTAAAGCATTACCACCTTCCCTCACAACAATTCAAGAGCTCAAGATACATCTTGTTGAACTGTTAAAATCTCTAAAAGATTGATGTGGAAAGAAGATTCCTCTTCTGTCCAGAGGCCTTTGAATTCCATCTCCCCTACACAAGCTCCCAACCTATAGAGATAAGCATCTACATAAAGACGTACCTCTGGATGTGGGGGCAGGAGATAGACACCAACTGCTGAGTTGTCTCTGTTCAACTATCAGCCAAGATCAAGCCAGCTGGAAGCTGATAGGAGTCACCAGAAAATCCAACTCATCCATGCAAATGTTCCATTGGTCTCATAATGACCACTGTAGGGAACACGTGGGCACAATCTAAAGGAATGTGAGATTCTAAGGATGCCTACATCCCCAAAAGAGATAGAACTGCACCTGCCAGTGGAGAAGGATATGACTGTATTAGAAGAATAGCCCATTCCATGGCCCAAAGATGTAGAGAAGATTGGGCCCAACTGAGGTGTGAATTGAAAAATACCCATAAATGGATGAGGTACTGTGTGGGAGTAAAAATTGACTTTGTTATGAGAAACCCAGCTCTTGCAGATTTGGATAGAAGAGCTCATGTGTGAAGCTCTGCCAAGTGTTGGGAAGGAGTGAGAAGAAGCCAGTCATACATATAATGGTGAGTGTGAATGCCCAATGAGAGAAGATGATGTGAAAAGGATCCGACAAAAAGGTATGGGGCAGATGCGAGGCAGAAAAGGAGAGCACAAAACTGATAAACCTGTCTTACGTACACAAAATGGAGATAATGATGCGTAGACTCCGTGATTGGAATATGAAGATAGGCATCGGCGACATCATATTTTGTTATCCATAGACCAAGTGCAAAGTGCCACCGGAGGGAAAGAAATGACTCCATGGTAAACTGAGGAGCCTGGAGGAAATGACTGAGATGAGAAAGGATAATGAGAGTTCACCAATCACCTGTATTCCTCGGTACGACAAACATATGGGAATATAACCCTCAAGAGAAGAGTTGACATGCTCTACAGCCTCTTTGTGCAGAAGATCCTAGATGGCATATGCTTGATGACTGGATGTAAAATGATCCTTGGGGAGGTGACAGACAATGGAAGAGGAGACGTGAAATGAAGGACCAATCCACAAGCAAGAACCTGAATGACCCACTGATAGGTGGCGAAGGTCTCCATACGCACACAAATCATCTGAAACGAGCCCCCACAGGACCAGACCCCTATAGGTTAGCCACCGATGCCATTGTCTGCGCTCCACACGAGCAGAGGATGCTCACTGATAAGATGGAATCTCCTTTGTGTTCCAACAGGATGTAGAGCCAATGCCAGAGGTCTGGAAACCTGAACAGGAGATGCAGGAAACCATCTAGTAGAAGACCGGGAAAGGTGAGAGGCCAGTGTCAAAAGAGAAGAGTGGAGATGGACCACATCCACCCAAGGTTCCATGGAATCTGGAATACCTGCAAAAATCGAATGTCTGAGAAAAGGAAGTTTTTCAAGATCTGTAAGCCTGAAGATGGAAGTCGAATCCCCTCAAGCAAGGCACCTCTCTCTCGAAAAGATCTCAGCATCAAACCAACCAAGAGACCAAGGACAGAGCGGAAGCTGACAACCGTACAAAAGTAGAAGGCAATAAATGACTAAGATTCTCTGAAAATTGAGCAGGAGATGTGCGATAGGCCTCAAAAAACAGTTGCAAAGCAGAGAAAAGATGCAAAACTGTTGTAATGGACAGACAAATCTGGGAAAACTGTGTAAGGTTAAGACATATAGTGACATCAGACCTTGAATCCCAAATAGGGAGAAGAGGATCTAGACTCTGAGAATCTAAAGATGTGTCTTCCAAGCGATGGAAAGCTAAGACAAACTGATCCAATAAATGGGGAAAATGTGGCATGGCAGCACCCTCTCTCAACAGATTAGCAATTCTCTGAGCATGAACAGCAATGTCTGGCAAAGGTGGAAAGACTACATAATCATCCAAATGACTTTTCCCCCAATAAAGGAGAAGAGTCATAAGTCACAGTAGAAATGCTCAATACATTAAAAACCTGATGTACAATGTGCAAAAATGGTCCAAATTATCCTAATCCCCCACATGCTCAGCCTCTGAGCTGACAAGAAGAAACATCTAACCTCATGTAAGATTCCATCTCTCAGCGTATGAGGGATTGGACATCCTCAGCAGAAAACAGGTCTCCCCCCAACACCCAGGAAATGCCAGACTACAAAGGTGGCAGATTAGTAGCACTAGGAGACTCTGTATTAGAAATGTGAATGTGAGAATTCATATCCAAAACATCTGACTTTTTTGTTGTTGTGGAAAATAAACAAACTCAAAACCAACTAACACGTGTTGAAAAAAAATCGTCCAAAGCATAGGTACAATTAAAGTTATACAACATGTAAGAGAAACCCATAGCAAGTATGTAAATCCATTCATCGTAACATTCTGCCATCAAGTAAAAGTGAATAGGAAGTAATAACAGGGAGCTTATGTACGAATGTGATATATGGAGTGCATTAACGTACGTGGAGAGAATCAGAAGATTTAAATTGGAGCAAGCAAGATTAGATTCATGTCAATGCTTAGATGGGCAGAGAAGAGAAACTTTCATAGGATAAAGCTAAAGTGTAAGAAGGGGTGTGTTTTGGAAATAAAAATTGTTGTTTATTTGTTCATTTATGTATTTGATTTTCCTTTGCTGTCCCTGTGTGAAATAACTATTTGTAGCTTCAGTTGGAGATGACTTCTAACAGCAACTGCCTTGATCACAGCACACAATCTAAAAAACTTAGAGAACTTTTAAGCAACACTGTCCAACTTGCTTTTTTACTTAATATACCAATGTATTTCATAACAATTTTTTAGCATCAACATATGTCTTGTTTTAAACATGTGAATGTTGACAGCCAAAGAGTACTTAGAAATTCAGTGAAGCACCTGACACAAAGCCATTTAACAAAACTTTTAATTCATGTGTTAGAAGCTTTAAAACAGAACAGTAATTGTACATGTTTCCAATAACAGAACTGCAAAAAAAAGCTTGAAAATATTGTAGTAATTAAGAGTGAACACTAACAAATTATTATCTAATTTAATGAAATGTTTCAAACTCATTGTGTTCTCAGAGATTAGGCCTTTTTCGCCCAGTATTGTATAGATACTTATAAAAGTAAAAAATGTCTTTATTTGTACGTCTGTGAACTAGGCTATTTCAACCAACCTTGGCAGCATGATGCACTTGGCCGAAGGGTATGTTATAGGATAGTTATTATTAACCAGCCACATCCACCATGGGTATTGCCCACCACAAAAATATGTTTGTTTAGCTAGTTTTTTTATTTTGAATTTTTTTCTTACATTTTTGGGGGAGTTTTTTATTTAAAATGTTAAACATTTACATTTTTGCCAGGAAAAATGACAACCAAAGCACAAGGTAAGACTCTTAAAGTGGCAAGACTAAAACTGAATACCCTTTGCTTTTCACATGGTCAATTCTATGTTGCATGTTCAAGAGCAGGATCTCCAAGAAATCTCTTTATTTTGGCCCAGGAAAGAGAAGGAACTTCTAATATTGGTCTATCAAGAAGTATCAACAAATACTGAGACTGCAGAGTGGGATTAGTAAAGGTAATAAAGTAAAGAAAATGTAACACCATTTCTGTAATGTGGAATAACACAGGTTTGAAATATAGTTGGTGTGAAATAAATTAGTTATAAAGTTCATTATGTGAAATAAATTATATATATATAAATACAAATTCTTGATTTAATTTATTAGTTTCAAAGCCTACATTCAATCCTTATGCCCCTGGACATAGAACAGGTGCCTTAGCTTGTACTATAAAACTTAAAAACAGAGCATCTTCTAAGACTTTTTAATCATAGGCCTTATAACTTTTGCAAAGGAAAAAGACTCCTTCAATTGAGGTGATCACATTAATAAAATGAGGATTTACATGAAAGAAGAACTACAGAACTTACCACAATACTTGAATCATTTACAGCAGTCAAGTCAACAATCTCTTCTTCATCACCTTCACATGTAAGATCAATGCATGATGGAAGATCTGTATAAAAATCAAAGTCTTAACAATGGTGAAGTGATTTCCACTTACAGTACAGTACTAAATTATCTGATAAAAATTTGATTAAATGTTATTTCATTAACTTTTTCAGCACAGGCTTGGTTCCTGGAACCGACCTCGTAACCATTTTGTGCTTGTTATAGTGTTCATGTTATAACTTTTAAATCAGTAAGCGACTGTTAACGAAATTTGGCAGATTATCATTAAACATTACAATGCTTTCATGTGCAAAATATCTAATTTTTTTATTAAGTTTTAAGGTTTAGAAAGCAATGTTTTCCTCATGTCTTTTTTTTGTCTTTTCGCATGTTGCCTATCTATCTATCGTGCAAAGTAATTTTCATTTTAAGATTAAAAATACTTTTATGCATCAGAAAATTTTGAAATTTCACATGCAAAATCTTTATAATGTCCAGATAGTTATCAAACATTTCTTTATATTTTATCTGTTATTTTCAGAAATTAATCTTTGTACAGGTTCAGTAGATTTGACCGATCTCACAATCAGCATAAAAAAAATTAGGAAATAAATATAAGTTATGCCTCTTTCATTCTAGAATGAACACAAATTATAACACAAAAGCATATATGTTTAGACTAAATAGCTTAAATCTCATAGCATTATACATTTATATATATCTATTATTTTTATTATATTGACCTTTTAGCCGTGCCTGGCTAACACTACAGAAGTTACAATGACAAGGCTCACATGCACTCATGTTACTGTATCAAATAACATAAAACTGACCTTTGGTCTGTGCAAAGTAACTTGTCTTGGCTGTGTTTTAGTAGATTAGCTATTTTGTAAAATAGAGTCGCATTTCAATTATTATACATTATATAGGTATATAGATTATTGCTATTTTGAAATAAGTTCTTAAATTTATTTTTCTTAAAACATAGAACAGTAACTAAAGAGGTAAAGCAAACATTTATCTCTTCTAGTTACGACCTTTGTACTTGGTTGCTGCCTGACATAATTTAAGCTTTTAGATATTTTGCACATGGATAATATGAAACGAAATAATTTTTTGGGGGTTTATATATATACATTTAAATAACTAAAAAATCATAAATTACTACATCAATACCATAGAATTCCACTATCATTTATCAAGATTAGTAACTAAGATGTATTTTAGTCTAAAAAATATTAAATTTCGAGCAGACTAAAGACGCACCCTACCTTGTTGAAATATTGGTTCAAAAGAAATGGCACCAAGTCCACTAAAATGGCTGAGAAAGCCATTAGGGGAACATTCTGAGCTTCAGATTGGTTACTTATGTCATATATAGAAGTAAGTGTATATATATAAGGGAGCATTTCCAAAAATGGAAAGAGATGGGTGGGGTGCCACTGAATTTGATTTATAAGCAATAAAACGATCTTATTTTATATTCTAGCTTGTCAATATTGGTAGTTTGAGTTTCTAATTCGTTCGAAACTATAGACTTAGTATTTTGACTTCACAAACATCTAATTAGAACTAGTGCTGCATTCAACATATCACATCACAGTTCAATAAAATTTTGAATGCGAGTCAACAAACAAGATGGCATTGCCTTTCACCTACGACCCATCTTGAAAGGGTTAACACACTAAAATATATATTTCAGAAATAAAACTGAATTACAATTGACAGATCTACCAGTACAATCCTTCTTTCTTCAATTCACATTGAGGATTAGACTGGTTTTCTTTCTTGAATATTAAGTTGGACCTTTCCTAGCATACACAAAAGGCAATCAATGATACGGGGTTTCCATTAAAAAGAAACTAATACTTTTAATATTTATATAAACCTACTTTCAATAAATAGACAAGTCTATACACAGAACATGCAAAATTCTAAATTCCAATTTCTGATTTCTAAATTGTATCTTAGGATTAATCATCACTCCAGGAAGGATCTAGCAGATTTATCAAGGTGGACTAGCTGACAGATAACTCTGTAATTAAGTGCAATAGTCTATAAAATGGTAAGAAACTGATAAAATATCAGGTATAACGAGTAAGTGGTGGAAAACTGATGCAAGTTATTAGATTTGCAGCACACTGATAAGTGTAAAAAACAATAAGAAACAGAAGTATAATAATGAATACTAACAATCAGTATTTGAGAAAACTTTAGAGTACTGTAGCTATATATTGAATATGTTTATATATTAGGTCATCATGAAATTAATGTCGCATTTTGGAACACTTCATTAACCACGCCCCAAAAAACGTACAT
>NW_013669621.1:42873-55718 GCF_000517525.1 Limulus polyphemus
TAGTTAAATGAACCACCTAAACGTCACGTTAGTGTAACCTATATAATGTGTAAAGAATAGTATATTCTAATCCCTTATAGTGATGGCACATGACGAGACACACATTCGGCATGTAATGCTGTTTGAATACAAGAAGAAAACAATGCCTCTGTAGCCACAAAAAATATCAAAGAAATGTATGAAAATGCTTTGAATGGTCGTAAGTGTCAGCGATGGTTCAACAAATTTTGTTCATGTGACTTTAGCCTTTAAAACTGTGATGGCAGAGACTGACATGTTGGAAACGATATTGATGCTCTGAAGGCAACACACAATTGAAATGGCCCTTTGCATGTCTCTCATGAAACAATAAGTAGGCATTTAAGGAATATAGAAAAACTCCAGAAAGAAGGTGTTTGGGTGCCTCACGAACCCTCTGATGATCATTGTTTCCAACGTGTCTTCTGGCACGTAATGCACCATTTTCAGACTGAATTTTCACCGGTAATGAAAAATGTATTCCCTATGCGAATATTAAATGCCAAAAACAATGGTGCAGTCCTAGAAAAAACCCACTTCTGATCCCAAAACCTGGACTCCATCCACAAAAAGTGATGCTTTGAACTTGTTGGGACATGAAAGGAGTAATTCATTTTGAACTCCTCAATCCACAGCAAAATGTCAATGCAGAGATCTATAGTTAGCAAATGGAACATTTAAATCAAGTCCTTCATCAGAAACGCCCTTCATTCATTGATCAGAAAGGTGTTCTTCTCCACGACAATGCACGTCTACATGTTGCACGTTTGACACAACACAAGATTAAGGAGTCGGGTTGGGAAGTTCTCCCCCACCCACCATATTCTCCAGATATGACACCATCAGATTACCATTTTTTTTGTTTGTTTGCTGCAACACCATCTTTCTTTAATCAGAGCATTAACAACCTGAATGTAAGATGGAAAAGCATCATCAATAAGAATGGAGATTTTTTTCTATTAATATATGTTTTGTTATACAAGTTGTTCAGGTTTTTTTCATCTAAAAAAAAGTGACATTAATTTCTTGACGACTTAATATAAGCAGCTCATCACAAAACAAAACATGTTTGTAAACAATGGTGAAACACAATATGACAAAGCACGTCATGTGGAGACAGCCTAAATAAAAATATTTCTTGGTTGTTTGCTTCTGACAGGGAGATCTACATGTTTCCATTAAGAAGTGTATTGGAATTCAGTGGTATGGAAATTAACCAATCATTATACTGAATGCCAGTATCACAGCTCGTCACTAAAAGAATTTACAAATATTTTCTTTGTTGTTAAGTAAAACGCTACAAAATGGCTATCTACGTTCTGTCCACAGTATATACTGAAACCCAATAAAAAAGGTACTATACTATGAAGCACTGTTATTCCATAGATAATTCTTTCATTTCAGATAAAGATGAAAACATTATTTTGTGTTGGTCTGCAACACATGAAAGCCTTTAGTCATCTACCCTACCCTAAACAGTTATCCGATACATAATAAAATGTTCTCTTATAATACAAAGTTCCATAATTTCTTATACTGTACTAGCTTCATAACCAAATTCTGCCTTTTCTGATAATCACCGTGTAATGAAACATGTAACATCAGCTGGATCTGTATCCCCTTTTATTTAATTTTATCTCTACTTTGATAAGAAGTTTAACAATGTCAATTTTCTTTTTAAAACTAAGCATTAAGATATAAGACTGCAAAAAGGCTAAAAGTTAATTTGACTAGTGCAGCATTTCTCAATCCATGGATTGTGGCCCAAAATTGGGTCTTCAGAATATGTGAAAGAGTTGCAAAGAGTCTTTGAAAATAGATAATAGTTTACATATTTATTTATTAAGCATTTAGTTAAGTCAGATGTTTTTAAACTAGTTATTTAACCCTTTCACTGCACAATTAATTTTCAGGCTGATTCCCAAAATGTGTCAATTATCCGTCAAAAAATAAAAGTGTGAATTTGACCTTTTGTAAAAAACTATATTCATTGAAAACTGTATTGGATAGTGAAAAATAATGATTTAAACAAAAAATTGAGGAAAAATAGAAAAAAAAAGTGTTACTCCAGTAAATGGCATAAACATAGGCAACACTAAGTCAATAACATCCAGGTTTCACAACTTAGAATACAGATGGCAGCATGCATGCAGGTTTGGCAATTGTTTCAAGTACATGGGGATATTCCCGCATGTCACAATAGAGGGAAACTTTCTTTGTTAGCCATGGGGTAAATCTGAATTTAATAGTCAATGGATATAAATGTTTATTTGGATATGTCCGAACTACGCAGCAAAAGGGTTAATGGGTAATAACTAGACCATCAGTTTATAAATGGGTTGTGAGGATCACTGGACTGGTAAATAAAAGTTCTGGAAAAAAGTCTTCTTTAATAAATAGAATATAACACCCACTAAAGGTCGGGGAAAAATATCAATTGTAAAATTGATAGCAGCACCTCCTACAGGCGAGACAGCAGCACCCAGTAAAAGTACGGTGTAATATCCACAACAGACTTACTGCAGTATACAGTACTTACAGGAAAGGAGGGTTCTGATTTGTCAAAATCCTCAGAGATGCCCATTAAACATAAAAGATCAAGCTACCAACATTCTGTATGTCACAAAGCTCACCATCAGAAAGTCTGATACTGATTATTAGTGTTGGTTCACATAAAACTGTGAGATATTTACCAGATCAATATGTGTTTCATATGAAACCATGGGATGATTATTAGTTCCTATATGGATCACACAAAATTGTGGGATGCTTTCCAGATCATTATTTGTTTCACATAAAATTGTGGGATGATTACCAGATCACTGTGCATTTCACATAAAACTATGTGATGATTAACAAATCACTATGTGGTTCACAAAATTTGTGTGATGCTTATCAGATCATTATATGTTTCACATAAAATTGTGGGATGATTACCAGATCACAATATGGTTCACACAGAAATGTGGGCTGATTACTAGATCATTACGTCATTTACACAAAATTGTGGAATGTTTATGAGATCACTTTGTGTGATGAATCTCTCCACAGAAGGAAACCCATAATTTAATTTACAGTGGGTGTTTTTTTCATTTGATGTTTGTAGATCATGGTTCCATAGTGGTGAAATCTACAATTTCTTAATATATTTATACTTCTTGACAAACAAAATCTGGAAATGAAATATTCTTTCCAATAATATTAGAAGCTTTGTAATGGATTGAACCTTCTACAATTTTTCCAACACAAGAATTGCATTGAAAGCCTTATAAAGGCACTTTGCCAGTCAATATTGAAGGATTAAAGATCAATAACATATTTAATCACACTATACTCTCAAAACGATCTAAACCCCAATATTATATATTATTTAACAACAATTTATATTCTAAGTCTTCTTAATTCATCCATTACAACTTAGTCTGCTTTTCAAACTATGTTTAAGTAGGTTGAATACAAATACATGAACATATTCTCAATCAGTCAAACATGGATTGTACTATATACATATGGGGCTTAGTGTCAGCATTTAAGAATAACAAAGTAACATATTATATACAACATGAGGTTCAAAACTGAACACTTGCATGCTGTGTGACAGTGTTAGCATTTAAGAATAACAAAGTAACATATTATACACAACATGAGGTTTAAAACTGAACACTTGCATGCCTTATATCAGATCATTAGGAGGCAGATCTGATATATGGAGTCCTAGGATGTAGTGGCCACTACAGGATTAATAATGATATCTACTACAATTCGTACCAGACACTTGCACCATCACAGGCAGATCTTTTGTCCAACAGATAAAAAACAGTTTCTGATGTTCCAAATTTAATGATAAACAGAAACAGATCCAGATTTTTTGGATACCACCAAATGGGTAGGTTACAAGAAAGGCTGAGCCAGGATTAAAGTCAAATTCTTGAAACCATAATTTGTAAATTGTAAAAAATATTTTACAAACATCACTTGACAGGATTTAGTGAAATATTAATTTATTGTAAAAAATCTCTTGTGTGAAAAAGATTTATGTTAGTTGCAATATTGTTTACATCACACAAGCAAACAAGTGTAAGAAAATACTTATTTTATGTTAGTGAACAAAGTACAGCTACATTGAGATTATAAGTTTGCAAACTATTACAAGCTATTTCTTCTTAGGTACACAAATAAATTGGATTTGTAAAACAACTATAAAGCAGAGATTTTTGTGGCTGCAAAAAAAATAAAATCAAAGAGAATTAAATATTCAAATTAGAGGATATTTTTTTATTTAAATACATATTACTCAAAGTTAATAGATCATCAACTACAAGAAACTGTATTTTATTTGTTGACTTTCACACAAAGTTATTCAGGGGTTATCTGCATCAGCCAACCCTAATTTTGAAGTATAGACTGGAGGAAGGAAGCTAGTCAAGCATGTTCAAGGACAGATTTCAATCCCATAACCCACAGATTGCAAGCCAAACTTACTAACCACCATCCCATGCTATGCCCCTGCTCTTTCTAATCTGTTTATTAGTATAAGAGTAGAAATACATATTACAACTCCCAATATGAGATGTACAAAGAAGGCCAACATTTTCTCAATTATTCACTATACGAAAATATATTGTATAATCTGTAGTTCTAGTTCAGCCTTGTAAAGACTAGCAATACAAACAGATGTTTCACAATACCCACCATGAGAGGAACTACAGAGGTCAACAGTTTCTAATCGATGCTGGACTCTGTTAGTGTGCTGAATAACTGAAGCTCTCTGTCTTCTCCTCCTTCGGCTTGCAATCATCTAAATCATAAAACCATTTATATTTTTTACTGTTTAGGCATATTGTTTAATGTCTGGAAACAAATTTCTACGGCACTGATACAGAGGATGATACTTAAAACCAAAACAAGTTAAATATTAGAGCATTCTTATTCCTTTGTACTTTTAACTTATTGGAGCATTTTAGTTTACACTATTACCTGACATTTAAATGATTTAAGTGATCATAGTAAAAAGCTGAAATTTTGGAATTTCATAGATCAGCCATGACATGCTTAAAAGAAAGATCTAATGTGATATACCAGTCTATAATTTAGTTCACAAAAATACTTATTAAAAAAAACAGAGATAACAATAGATAATGTAACTTTTTTGAATCAAAACAATCTAGTTCAAATTGGAAGACATTTTAAATATAAACCACAAAATAATAAACAACAGAAGCATCCACCAAAGAAAAGAACTGTGAAAACTAAATGGAAAGAATGACAAACAGAAAAGTCAGCAGAAAATGAGTATCAGCTGATATGAAAAACTGAATAAATTATTGCCTAAAATATGCAATATATGATATAAACATCATAAAACCACATGCCAAAAACATGCAATATGTGATATACACACCATAAAATCACATGCCAAAAACATGCAATATATGATATACACATCATGAAACCACAGGCCAAAAACATGCAATATATGATATAAACATCATAAAAACCACATGCTCAAAACATGCAATATATGATATACACATCATAAAACCACAGGCCAAAAACATGCAATATATGATATACACATGATAAAACCACAGGCCAAAAACATGCAATATATAATATACACATGATAAAACCACAGACCAAAAACATGCAATATATGATATACACATCATAAAATCACAGGCCAAAAACATGCAATATTTAAATTAAGCTATCACCTTTATATAATCCATTCAACAAGTTTATCTTTAAAAGTTAATGTTTAAATGTCAAAAAAGTGGCAAGACAGTACAATTTGATAGGACTAAAAATTGTTATAAAAATCAAATTAACTGCAGAGGTTTTTTTTTACATTCCTTTCAATTTATACTTTGTCACAACAGACAAATTAAGAGTAATATGGGAAAAAAACATGTTGTACAGTTAACTTGAATCATATAAGTTTGTATCTTTAACAACCACAAGTCTGAGAAAGAACTAAGCTTCTAAAGGTCAAACTTTTATTTTATAATTCAAATATCCATTATCTGCACCACATACTAGCATATAGTATAGGTGGTTTACATTCTATATGATCAAGGACAATTGAGAATGTATGTCAGCTTATTATTGTCAAAGAGAAGTTTTGAGAACTTTGTCTCTGCCATAATAGAGATCTCCATGCCTCAGAATGAAGGTGCAATCCTCACAGGTGAAGGTTAAAGTTTAATGTTACCAGCAAACATTCTAATTCACTAATTATTCCCCCATCAGTGCCATTAAAGTAAAGAATAAAAAGTAAAGATGAAAGCACTAACACCTGAAGTACATCACTGATAACAGAGTTCCAGTCTGACTGGTTTCCATTAACAACAGCTTTTTGCTTCTTTTCATCTAACCAATCTTTATCCGAGTTTACTAGCCTTGCCCAAACTTTCACCGATGTGCTTTTCTTTGCTAATCTTCTGTTTTGCACCTTATCAAAATCATTTTGAAGATCTAAGTACATTAAATCCACACCTTTTACATCATTCACATTAAAAAAAATATATCAAAAAGTTAATAAATTAATAAGACAAAACTTCCCTTAAGTGAGTTCATTTTAAAAATTAGAAAAGGTTTGTTAGGGATATGAACCCAGGATTTCTCACAATCAAGGCAAGAATCATACCCTTGGGATAACAAGTTAATAATGCAAATGATGTACAAGTTGAAGTTGAGTGTGTGTGCACACACACTATTATATCAACTATCTATTTTCCATCACCTATTATTTTGTACATATGCTTTTAATACCATTTTACCGATTGTAAAATACATAAACATACATTTGTTATTTGTGGGCTTTTAGCAGAAAGCTTCAGAGGTTCTCTGGGTCAAACAATAAAACTAAAACATTTAATTATTTTGGTTATTTAATGACATATAAAATTAAAAGGGCATATGGCTATTAAGTAACTAAAATTCTGAGCTCAATGGCATCATCATTTCTAATGGCAATAACCAATTTAAAATGGACAACATGAGTAAGTACATTTAAAATAATGCCATGCTAAATGTCATAGTGACAGCATGAAAGTAAAAGGAATACAATAGCAACTTGTCAGATGGCTCACTCATTGGTGAGTCACTCCCTTACAGAAGAAATTGGTGAGTCAAAACTATGGCCAATTTAGAGCCTTGTCACAATACTAGCAAATACTATACAAACCAGATAACACATCACTGGCAGTAAGTCTGATTTAAAAAAGCTTAGTGGGGTTGCTCATCGCCAAAGGAAGGTCAGAAATTGATATATGGAATAGCCACTTGCTCAATGTTTACAGTGGAGGCCAATTCAGCTATAATGACAGCAAGCTCATTCCCTCGCATACAACATCACCTAAAATCCAGAAATATTAGATGGATACAGATGATAAAGAGGAATGGGACAGTGATTTTTGAATGTCCAAGAGAGCTAACTGAGATTTTAAAGTCAAGCAAGTTGGTATGGATTGTAAATTTAATGTACTACTTTGCTTCTATATGATCCAGGACAATTGAGATTGCATACAATCTAGAGGTAAACACAGAAATCTGTAAAGGTGAGTATCAACATAATTTCAGCAAGTCAAAGCAGAGACTACAGAGTAAGATTTGCAACTTAATCAATATAATTACCTATGAGCAACAATCAGATTGATTAGTGTCACATAAGCTAATCGATTACTTTAAATTAATGTTTCCAATCATACCAACAATCAATATTATGACTAAATCATTAGTCATGAAAATAATCAATGGGCAGGATCAAAAATCTTGCTACAAATGTTATATGAAGAAACATGGTGGTATGGACATCTTTGACTTTAAGAAATGGGGGGGGGGGGTTACCCCCCTCCCTCACTTTAAACACTGTATTCAAGTAATGCAAATATTGCCATTATGTTTTTTTATTGTCATGCACAAAGATAAGTAATAGGCTATCTCTTCTCTAACCATATTTTAGCATTATCATAATTCAAATTATAAGTATAATTTGGATGGAAATAACCTTAACAATGTCATGAAAGAAAGGGATCTTGGTGTAATAGTTGATCTGATTTTAGGTTGTATCTACAGAAATATTGAATACAAGTCTAAAGAGGTTATAATTTCATTGTATAGGTCACAGATTAGGCCACATTTGGAATATTATGTTCACTCTTGGGCTCTTTACCTTAGGAAAGACATTGAATTGTTAAAAAGTGTTACTAAAATGGTGCCTGGGATGGAGGGATTGTCATACAAAGAGGTTGAAATCTCTCAAATTGTTTTCTCTTGAAAAAAGAAGAGAGTTAGAGGGAATCTGATTGAGGTGTTTAAGATTGTACAGGGAATTGATAGTGTTGATGCATCATCTTTTTTTTCATACTTTACAGTGAGAATAGTAGGACTAGGGGATATTGGGGAAGCAGTAAATTTAAGTGAGTTTAAAAGAAAGCTCGATAAGTATGTGAATAGGTTGGCTTTAAGATTGTTTTTTATTATTATTTATTAATATTTTTAGTTTCGTTCAGAGTAGGGAACAGCCGAGATGGACCAATAGGTCCCATGTTGTCACAAAATGTTATGTTATTATAAGTTTTTTTAACTGCTAACTAGAGAAAAGACAACTGGCTACTTTTATTTTTTTCATACAGGAGAATGCATGCTATGGTTTAAGGAACACTGTAATAATCAATTAATCAATGAGCCCACCAGTTAATCAATTAGTACATGCCACTAATTTCCCAGTTCTATCCCTGATTAGTTTCTTAACCAATCAAGAAAAGCCAACTAAGACCCTTTAAACCCTTCTAGATTAAAAAAAAGATGACATTTTACCCAGGGGTCTTTTTGATAGTGACCAGGTATGGAAGTGAAGTATGGGTGGCAGATGAGATTGTCACCAGTTTTGAATATGGAGTCTCTTCAAACTCCTACTGGTACAGGTTTTAAGTCAGCCATAAAAAAATATGAAAATTCAGTGCTTACTGACCCCACCCACAGCAGAGTCCTACAAGATGTATTACACCATCGTGTGAAAAATAGTACAGCTATACAAAGAGTACACAGAATTCTGTATTGCTGAAAGCTGAATTTCCACTCAAACTGCAGATCTCCATACTGTACGTGCACATATAAAAATGCAGATTATTACATCATAAAGCAGGACTGACATTTCCAAAATTGCAATAAATGATGATTCTGATATCAATAGTGGTAATTGAAAGTGTATTGCCAAAGCCAATGTGCCAATTTCAGCATAAAAACAAATGCAGCAACAGCACACAGTGTGCACAAATAAAATCAACCAATCACTTCTACACACATAATCATGTATGAGCTATAGCTCAGTTTGGTTGGTTGATACTACATAGCACACAAATAAAATCAACCAATCACTACTACATACATAATCATGTATGAGCTATGGCTCAGTTTGGTTGGTTGATACTACATAGTCAACAAATAAAATCCATCAATCACTACTACACACGTAATCATGTTTGAGCTATGGCTCAGTTTGGTTGATTGATACTACATAGTCAACAAATAAAATCCATCAATCACTACTACACACGTAATCATGTTTGAGCTATGGCTCAGTTTGGTTGATTGATACTACATAATATGCATAATGTATAAGGTGCTTACACCATCAACAATATCAGTAAATTCTACATAGCATATTTCAAAATTATCAAAACAGTCACTCCATTCTTCAGAACTTGGCTCAGATGTGTTTATCATACATTTGTAATATGGCCACACACAACACTACAGATTACATTTAAGAAGTCATGAACCACCTAAACAGACAACATTCCGTGATACAATTCTCAATGAAAAGAGAAATAGATAACAAACACCAATCCCTTTATGTGACAGTTACAAAACACAATTGATGTACCAAAATTTACAGGAAACCCATAGGTATCAGTAAATACCTCATTTATAAATCAGACCACTCAGTGTAAAATACAAGTGTCATAAACTGTCTTGTTTGAAGAAACAAAGAATATGAAAGACATCATTAAAACCATCTTTAACAATGGATATCCAAAACACAATAAAAAAAAAAATACAGAATTAACAGGAAGAAAATTACAGACATACAGCAATATTCCCTTATGTCAAATATCTCTATGATAACATTCAAACCAAACCACCTAAAGACCACATGGAGAGAAAAAAACACCAACAACAACATACCCGTTTATATGGATCCCAAAGTATTTAAGAAACAAAAATATCAACAAAAATTAGAATTCAATAGCATAATACAAACCCAAGGCTTGGTAATACAGATTTATCTGCAATATCCCATCATGCTAGAGAATACCTTACCATAAATGGGAAAAATGCTGAAGTAATAGGATATGTATTGTACATGAAAAAAAAAAAGAAAACTTTTACATCCACCTAACTAATAATTTACACATTCAATCTTCCTAAATAACTCTCTTAAAAACATTCAAAGAGTTAGTTAACTGGTTCAAGTTCTAATAGGGGGAGGTGACAGTCAATAATCTGACATACAAGCCTTCCATCAAGAAGAACCAGGATCAAATACTGGCCACTACCAACATATAAAATAGTTCTGTTTATGGTTTTGTTAAAGACAGCAGCAAAACTAATTAATAATTAGAATTACATATTCATATGGGCTGTTATCCATGATAATAATGTAGATTTTTACTTTTTTCCACTGATAAAATATGTGTCAACTGATAAAAAAAACTTCAACTACAAAGAAAAGAATATGAACAGTCACTGAATTTAAAAATATGTAGAATATATAAAAGTTCAAAAAAATTCCAAAAATAAATGAAATACAAGAGAAAAATATATAATTAAAGATGGGAAACCTGCACCAATCAAAATGCTGTCATTGTCTGATAAGACCAAATATCAATTGAACCCAAAATACTTCCTAATCATAAGCTGATGAATTCTCAGAGTTAGAGAATTAAACAGCAAGAAATATTTCCCTTAAATAACTTTAATATTTATTTCTTTATCATACTTCAATTTTGATTATTACTGCTTAATTCTATATTATCTCTGGGTAATTTTTTATGCTCCAGAAACCTTACTTTTAAGTTTTAGTACGACTCTTGTTTAGAAACTTTTTCTTTTTTTTCACAATAGACTATTTTTTGTTGTGCATTATTTTGTATCTAAAAAAAAAATAAGCTACCCCACTGTAGTCTGTAAATGTAATATTATTACTAACACTCTTACTCTTAGCCCTGAAAGTGAAAAGTGCCTAACAAAATTATGTTATGTTAACAATGAATTATGCCAATGACATTAAAATATAAGTTAAAACTTTCTTATTCGGAGACCTTAGAGTTTAGTTTTACAGTTCAATATGAGTAATGTCATACTCCTAGTCCTATTCGGTATTCGTCATCAATAGGGGACTAAAAGTAAAATGATAATATTAACAATCTCAAATAATAACATTAATATGGACTCACAGAAGTCATTTCAATTCAAAACGTTTCGAAAAAAAAGCTAGTTTTATAAAACAAAATAGAATATTTCAATGTTAAAAGGTACTACTATTATTAACAGTTGACAAAACAGCGAGAGAAAAGAATTCAACAAGCTAATCAACAGGATACAGAATTCCGTTAGGATCTCTCAGAATCCCCCTAAAAAAATCTCCATTTTCATCAATTTTCTCCCATGAACATAAATATGGCGTATTGTTCAAGAATTAAAATGGAAAACGTTATTATTGTATTTTACAGCCTAGTATTAGATGTACTTTAAATGAATATAAGACATGAGGGAGTAAATAAAATTATCAATAAAAAAATATTACATATACGTAGATTTGACTTGAGCTCTTCAAGTGTTACATATCTGCTTGTTTGTTTGTTTCCGGTAGAAATTCTTTCCAAGAATCTTCAAGTCCTTTCTTTATTAAACCAGTTTATTCTTCCTCGATACAAACTTTTAATGCACAGCAGTTCCACAATCAGTACGTTTCTCGCCACTTTAAACATAACAATTTTTATAATACATGCTATAAATCACATCGATTAACAATCTCGATAATTTCGCTCTCGACGAGTGTAAAACACACACTTTACGGCTCACTAGCTTGAAACTAACGGAGTCATAAATTACACAGAACTCAAAGTAACTATTGCTCTCTCTTCATTTATTCATCCATGCCGGCCTTCTCTGCCAGGCTTATATACTGTTGCGTATCTGCTTGTTTGTTAATTTCCGGTATAAATTCTTTCCGAGGAACTTCAGCGATACAAGTCCCTTCTTGATTAAACCAGTTTATTCTTCCTCGATACAAACTATTAATACACAATAATTCCACAGTCAATACGTTTCTCGTCACTTTAAACTTCACAACTTTTATAATACACGCTTTAAATCACAGCGATTGAAAATCTCAATAACTTCGCTACAAGTGCAAAACACACACTTTATATTACCCCACTGGCTTCCCCTACCAGGCTTATATACTAAACAAAAAGGATCGCCAAAATTCGAGGAGTTCCCTGATAATTCGAGAAACTCATTCATGCATGCGATAACAGCGTCACGTGACTTATGCTGTCGTAACACTGCCCCTTCCTTAGTATTGTTACGTCTCCGTTTGTTAATTGATTTTCCGTAACTTCGTTCCGACGAAACTTTAGCGACACAGGTTCTTTACTTAATAAAACTGGTTTATTCTTTCCGAATATAACTCTGCGATACACTTAACCTCAATACTCGCGCTAAAACAACACTGTAACGAACGAACGTTAACTTCAACAATACCCTGTGACTGCAGTTCAATTACTCACTATCTACCCAGACATTACATTCCCCTC
>NW_013669621.1:56074-57351 GCF_000517525.1 Limulus polyphemus
TTATAGCGTGACCGTGGAAATTAAGTGTATTGCAAAGTTGTATTCAGAAAGAATAAATCACTTTTATTTAAGAAAGGACTTGTATCGCTAAAGTTTCTTCGGAAAGAATTTTCACGGAAAATTAACTAACGAACGGAGGCGTAACAAAAAGGTGTCAGAGAGTGGGACGAAAAAAAAATGGAAACGAGAAGCGCAAATCAAACTACAGCTTAGCAGACTTGATGGAAGCAATACAAGAGCAGCAAAAGAAACAAGAAGAACGAGAAAATAAACAAGAAGAGAGTTTACAGCAGTGGGCCCCCCAGTGGCACAGCGGTATGTCTGCGGACTTACAACGCTAAAAACCGGGTTTCGATACCCGTGGTGGGCAGAGCACAGATAGCCCTTGTGTAGCTTTGTGCATAATTAAAAACAAAAAACAAATACAGCAGTGGTTGGAGGAAAAAAGAAAAGAAACAAGAAGAGAGAAAACAGCAGTTGCAAGAAAACCTGCAACAGTGGCAGCTCGAACAGCAAAATAAACAAGAAGAGAGATTACAGCAGTTGTTGGAGGAAAAAGAAAAGAAACAAGAAGAGAGATTACAGCAGTGGCAACTGGAACAAGAAAGGAAACAGGAAGAAAGTCAGCAGCAACTACAGGAAAGTCAACAACAGAGGCAAGAAGTATAAATGGAAAACATTAGTAAATTCAAAAGCAAATTAGATACATTAAAGGATAATTTATTGTCTTTTACACAAGGAGAATGCTTTAAGAATCGAATTAATCAGCCCCAGACAATGACAAGCCCCTCCCAGACCCCGCAACTAAGCCCTAATGCAGACATCTTTAGTCCTGTTAGAAGTCACATCCCAGATATGAATGTCAGCAATAGGGGTGATCCAGTACGAAGGAAGCCACGGGAATTCGATGGGAAGGCACCGTGGGCACAGAGGAGCAGAAAGCTGTATATCTGGCAACGAGCTTGAAGGGACAACCACTGGAAATACTTGGGCAGTTGTCAGCACACGACAGGCACAACTATAAAGCCCTGGTAGCGGCTCTAGAACTCAGGTACGGAACCCAAAATCAGTCTGAAGTCTACAGGGCTAGGTTTAGGACGAGAGTCCGTGCTAAAGGGGAGAGCCTGCAAGAGCTGGTACAGGACTTGGAAAGTATGGCACACAAGGCCTACTCAACTACACCACCAATCTCCTCAAGTTGTTGCTGAGAGATCAGTTTGTAGACGCCTTGGACAGTCCACAACTGAAGATATAAATGAAGCAAGCACACTCTTCTA
>NW_013669621.1:57472-99558 GCF_000517525.1 Limulus polyphemus
GTAGTCTGGTATATATAAGAGGGTGACAACGTGACGAATTAATGTGTGTGTAGATTGTGAGTAATTGAACTGCAGTCAGAAGTATTGTTGACGTTCGTTGACATAGCGTTTGTTACAGAGCGATTGTTGAAAATAAGTGTATCGTAAAGCTGTATTCGGAAAGAATAAACCAGTTTTATTAAGTAAGGACTTGTGTCGCTAAAGGTTCGTCGGAACGAAGTTACGGAAAGTTAATTAACAAACGGAGACGTAACAGATACAAGTGAAGCGAGCACACCCCTCTACTCTGCAGGATGCAATGGCCAGAGCTCTTGAATTTGAATCCTATGTTAAGTCCAGCACAGAGGTACCAAGGTTGGTACAGTCGTCAGGAATCAAGGGTAGCTTTCAGAGAGGTTTGAGGGACTTTGCTGGCACTGTAATAAACCAGTTCCATACCTGAGCTCTAGAGCTGCCATTTGCTAACAACTGTCCAAGTATTTCCAGTGGTTGTCCCTTCAGGCTCGTTGCCAGGTACAATGCTTTCTGCTCCTCTGTCCATCCATTCATTTCTGCCAGGGGCTCAAATTGTGCTCTATAAGCTTCCCATAGTGCCTTCCTATCAAATTCCTGTGGCTTCCTTCGTACTAGATCACCCTATTGCTGACACTCATGTCTGGAATGTGACTTTTAGCAGGACTGATGATATCTGCATTAGGGTTTAGCTGCAGGGTCTGGAAGAGGCTTCCTTTTGTCTGTGGCTGATTAGGTCCATGGCTAATATATCATCCCTGTGTAAAAGACAGTATATAGTCCTTTAATGTATCTAATTGTTTTGGAAATTTGCTAATCTTTTCCATTTGTGTATGCTGGCTTTCTCTCAACTGTTGGAAACGTTCTTCCTGTTTCTTTTCTCGTTCTTCTTGTTTCCTTTCTTGCTACAGTTACCACTGGTGCTGGTTTTGTTGCCATTGCTGTAGTCTCTCTTCTTGTTTATTTTCCTTCTCCTCCAACCACTACTGTAGTCCCTCTTCTTGTTTTTTCTTTCTCCTCCAACCACTTCTATAGCCTCGCTTGTTGTTTCTCTTCTTTTTCCTCCAACAACTGTTGTAATCTCTCTTCTTGTTTCTTTTCTTTTTCACCCAACAACTGCTTTAATCTCTCTTCTTGTTTTTTCTTTTTTTTCTTTTCTCGTTCTTCTTGTTTCTTTTGCTGTCCTTGTATTGCTGCTATCAACTCTGCTAAGCTGTAGTTTGATGTGCCACTTCTCGTTTCCATCTTCTTCTTTTTTCTCTTTTCCATGCCACTTGTGACACCAATTTGTTGCATATCTGCTTGTTTGTTAATTTCTGGTAGAAATTCTTTCCGAGAAACTTCAGTGATACATGTCCTTTCTTGATTAAATCAGTTTATTCTTTCTCGCTACACACTTTTAGTATACAGAATTCCACAGTCAGTATGTTTCTTGTTATTTTAAACTTAACAACTTTTATAATACATGCTATAAATCACAGCGATTTACAACCTCGATAACTTCGCTCTCTACGAGTGTAAATCACAGTTTACGGCTCACTAGCTCGAAACTAACAAAATTATAAATTACGCAGAATTCACCTTGACTACTGTTTGCTTCACCTGCTGTCTTTTTTCTCCCAGGCTTATTTACTAACAAAGTGGCGTCTCGAACATTCGCGGAGTTCCCCGACTATTCGAAAAATTCAACAAGCATGTTCCCAGCGTCACGTGACTTCCGCTGTCGTGAAAATAGCATACTTCCAATCGCTTTTACTCTAATCTTTGTCAGTGAAACTCAACATAAAGCACCATGTGAGGTTGAATTGCAAAGTTTGCATTCCAGTTTCGTTCTTAGTCTTTTATCTGCTGGATATGTCAGTTTCAGTTATAAGATTTTGTTTCCAAAAACTTTAATGTTTATTCACTTTGCCAGTAACTTATTTGTCTGTGTTTTTTCAATGCTCTTTATTCCTACATCGTTCATGTAATCACCACTGTTTTATTTCCATTAGTCAAACTTTTGTATAGCGCAAGATTACACTTACTTCTTTAATATAAACTTTAAAATACATAAATATTTACAGTAGACTTAATATTTCTCATAAGTTTTCGCTGGTTTGTTTGTTGTTATGCGCATAGCTACACAATAGGCTACATGTGCTCTACCCAATGTGGTTATCAAATTCGATTTTAGTGTTATAAGTCCTCAGACTTATTACTGAGCCACTAGGAGCTTCTGATAAGTAAAAGTATTGTCTTGCTTTATCTGGCGCGCTTATATACAGGAACAGAGGGCGTCTATCAAATACTGGATTATTCGTGATGTTCCCCGATCCTTCTAGAAACCCATGACGTGTTACCAGAGTCACGTGACTACCGCTGTCGTAACAACTCTAAAATAGCAAGTCAGTCATAGAGACACTATAATGTTTTGGTTGAATAAAATATAATAACAAATAAATTGACACTTCTAAATGAAAACTATTTATAGTTTTATTTTGTGCAATGTTTCAAGCAGACGCCCTTCGTCAAGCAGTAAAGACTGTGTTACAATGGAACTAGCTTAATTTATCATAATTTATTCAAGTTTTTTTTTTTCTTACGCCTTGCGGAACAACATTCATTCAAGCAATGTTTTGATGTCAACTTTGAACATGAGAAAGTCTGCTAGACCAGTTTCGCTTATTGGACTACACATAAGTTTGGGGTTCAATCTCTTGCTACAAAAAAAAAAAAAAAAAAAAAATTTACCCAATAGTTTGGATGAAAAGTCTTCCCAAGGCAAGGCTACTTTTGCTCATAACGTTTCAATTTTGACCTTAATTTCCATGTTCATGACACCTAAGACACTCCCGATTTTGAATTAAAAACCTATACTGGTAGTATTGATCATCATACCATAATTTCTTTAAAATATTGGTAGTATTGATCATCATACCATAACTTCTTAAAAAATATTTAAAAAGTTGCACTATGGTCTCATACCACAAATTCTAACTGTTTATTCTTCATTTCTTGTCTGTATGCCGATTAGTAGTTCTAACGCAATTCTTATATTGCAGGTAAATTATAGTGGTATACATGATTCTTTAAGGACAATGATGATGCAGCTTTCACCCACTACCGATTTATTAAATTTCCGAAAATTATGAAATATGTTTTCGATTAAGAAATATACCGTCAATTATAGGGTAAGCAAAAAAAGTAAAATGTGAAAAAGGTCCGCAGGACAACTTAGTGCAAAAGGTGCCTTAAACAACAGCAATTTCCAAGCCAATGAAATAAAAAGTTGAACTGTATTTTTTAATATTTCTTAGTATAGCCAATACTGTTATATTCTACAACGATACTTTTTGATTATTTGCATAACATATTTGACATATGTTTCGTAAAACGTTTTGTATTTCATTTTGAATCGTCCGTCGCCCTTAGTAACTGATTGTGTTGCTATGTCACAAATCCTTTTCTCTATTGTGGATAACCGAACAATTAGTTTTCTGTTCTTTTACTATTCACGATGATGTTTCAGTATTAAATAAACAAATAACCATGGGAGGGGTGAGGATAATTGATTTTCGTATTTTCTGTTTAACTCGACAGGGAAAATATTAATTATGAATAGAACCAAGTAACACTATCAGTATCAAGTTATCATAATCCATTTTAAAAAATTATAAGAAGTTTTGTAAAACTAAAAGTAACTAAAATTAATAAAAGTGTAAATAATCACAAAGATGAACTTGAAGTTAGGGTAGCCCTTGTTGCTTATGTCACTAGTTAGGTTTTTTATCATTTTGAATATATATTAGACTTACCTCCCCCCTATCTCCTTTTGTGTATATATATATATATATATTTGTTTTTCATGCCTATGCTGATGTTAACTGTTAAAGGTGTTGTAATTCAGGTCTTTATTCTATGAAATGAGACTGGTAATATTGAAAGTGAGGATCTAAACATTAAATAATATAATAGGATAATTAACATAATCATTTAAAGTCTACATCAAACTTTTTCATAGACAAAACCACTTTTTTGTTACAGTTATAAGCTTATGAAATGTCTTACCTAAAGATTTGTTGTTACTTTAAAGTATTGTTTATTGAATAAGTTTATGAATGTTAAAAGCAACTTTTTTGCATGGGTTGTTTTTTTTGTAAGTAAGAAGTGACCTCCATCTATTGAATGTACTCTCTTAAATTGTTTAAATGTAACTTGTTCTCCTTTGATTTTTGATATAATAATTGAATTTCATGTAACAATACTCTTTTTGTTACACTGATAGAGTTTAGTTCAAGTAACACAATAATTTTTTTAAACAAATTTCCAAATGGATAAAGTATACTAGTGAATGTTTGAATATTTATCAAGTTACAAAAAATTCTAAAAGAAACAGTTAATTATACATCTGTTAAATATATGAATTTGCAGTTTTGTGATTCTTGTGTTAGTATTGGTCAGATTTTCATCATTATGATGAAGGTGTAAATACACTTTAGTTATTCCTAATATGTTTTTTTATAAATATTCCATTAATTTAATTTAACATTTTAAGAATCTTTCATTTTAATGCAAAAAATGTATAATAGATGGTTCTCCTCTTCTCATTATACTTTCTGTATCCCGTACATTTCCATGTGCTGTAGGTTTAGCCTGTTTTACATTTTTAAGGTTTGTATGCAGCTTTTTTTAATTTGTGAATTTGAAAGGTTTTTTAAATGGAGAAGCCTTCATATTGTTATGAATTAGATGTTTTACTGAAGTTAGTGACTTACAGACTTGTTGAGGAAGAAGAAATAGATACTTTATTAAAAATGCATAAATTACCACAAATAATTAAACTATAAGATCTCAGTTGAAAGTTTCACAAGCAATGAAAACACTTGCAATAAATCTAGCCTCCATAAATTAAAATAGAAAAATCTATCTTAAAATATTTTTAATAGCAAATATCCTTATTTTTTATCTGTCTATCTCTCAGCTCTGGAAACAACAAGACTATGTAGAAATAAAATTATCATGCACACCTTTTCATGTTTACAGTATGAAAGTATTATAAGTTACAACAGTAACTACATTGAATATTCTTATTTTTCACTCATTTATATACGTATAGTGTAACTTCTTATTTCTTGAATTTGTGTCACAGTATAAGCCTATTGTTTTTGTCAACACTCTGTCACAGGCCTGTACGAACAGGTTAGGGTCACCACCATCACACTTTTTACCCAGATTATTATCATTTTACATTTATGTTTACACTTGTAGCTATTGGTTTTATTATTTTCACTGCAAATCATTAAAAGTTAGTTCCGTAACTTCTGAAAACATTGTAACAGTAATACCAACTAGTGAAACTTATAATATGTAATTATAAAGAATAATTGTAACAGTAATACCAATTAGTGAAACTTATAACATGTAATTATAAAGAATAATTGTAACAGTAATACCAATTAGTGAAACTTATAACATGTAATTATAAAGAATAATTGTAACAGTAATACTAATTATTAAAATTTATAACATGTAATTAAAAAAATAATTGTAACAGTAATACCAATTAGTGAAACTTATAACATGTAATTATAAAGAATAATTGTAACAGTAATACTAATTATTAAAATTTATAACATGTAATTATAAAGAATAATTGTAACAGTAATACCTATTAGTGAAACTTATATCATGTAATTATAAAGAATAATTGTAATGGTAATACCAATTAGTGAAACTTATAACATGTAATTATAAAAAATAATTGTAACAGTAATACCAATTAGTGAAACTTATAACATGTAATTAAAAAAATAATTGTAACAGTAATACCAATTAGTGAAATTTATAACATGTAATTATAAAGAATAATTGTAACAGTAAGACCAATTAGTGAAACTAATAACATGTAATTATAAAGAATAATTGTAACAGTAATACTAATTATTAAAACTTATAACATGTAATTATAAAGAATAATTGTAACAGTAATACCAATTAGTGAAACTTATAACATGTGAATATTTGTAATATGGAACTGAGTAACATCTTTTTTATATGCTACAGCAATAGAGCTGGGCAGTTAGTGGTATTTGCTAATCAGTTAATCAGTAGCCTCATTATATTAATCAATTAATACAGTGTTCCTCATATCATAGTACATAAAAGCAAAAGAAAAAATGAATGTTGGCAACAGGTGGCAAATAAATAGCCTTAATAGTTTTGCTATAACAAATACAGGGTAAGCAAGTTTGGTGGAAATGGGAATTGAACCCAAGAATCTCCAATCATAATCCTCCATCTGAATCACCAAAGCTGAACAAACTTGAAGTAAAAACAACAACAACTTCTAAGGCTAAAATTTGACAGAGTACAAACAGCTCACTACATAACTTTGTGCGTAACAACAAACAAACACAATAACAATATGTTATGACAGCGGAAGTCGCGTGATGCTAGGAGCATGTGCACTGGAGTTTCTCGAATTATTGAGGAACCCCGCAAATGTCCGAGTGTTTGCTAGATGCCCTCTTTTTTGATATATAAGCCAGGCAAGAAAAACCAGTGGGATTGAAGAGATAAATAATTGAGTCAAGCAAACAGTAGGCACCATAAGTAAAGTGTGTGTGAATCACTGTGAAAGTTGTTAAGTTTAAAATGATGAGAAACATACTGACTGTGGAAATTCTGTGTATTACAAAAAGTTGTACTGAGAAAGAATAAACTAGTTTTAATCAAGAAAGGACTTGTATCACTGAAGTTCAGGCTCATTGCCAGATACACTGCTTTCTGCTCCTCTGTCCATCCATTCATCTCTACCAGGAGCTCAAATTGTGCCTTCCCATCGAATTCCTGTGGCTTCCTTTGTACTAGATCACCCCTGTTGCTGGCATTCATATCTGAGTTGTGACTTCTAACATGACTAAAAATGTCTACATTAGGGTGTAGCTGCAGGGACTGGAAGGGGCTTGTTGTTGTCTGGGGCTGATTAAGTTGATGGTTAATGTATCCTCCTTGTGTAAAAGACAATAAATCATCCTTTAATGTATCTAGTTTGCTTTGAAATTTACTAATCTTTTCCTTTTGTGTATGCTGGCTTTCTCTCAACTGTTGGAGACTTTCTTCTTGTTTATTTTCTTTTTCCTCCATCCACTGCTGTAGTCTCTCTTCATGTTCATTTTCTTTCTCCTCCAACCACTGCTGTAGTCTCTCTTCTTGTTTATTTTCTCGTTCTTCTTGTTTATTTTGCTGTTCTTTTATTGCTGCCATCAAATCTGCTAAGTCGTAGTTTGATTTGCCACTTCTCATTTGCTTTTTTTTATATTATCCATCACACTTCTGACACCAGTTTGTTATGTCTCTGTTCTTGTTTGTTCATTTTCCGCAGAAATTCTTTCCGAGAAACTTCAGCCGATACAAGTCCTTTCTTAAATAAAACTAGTTTATTATTTTTCATTTCAACTTTGCAATACACATAATTTCCACAGTCACTTTAACTTAAACACATGCTATAATTCAGAATGATTTACACACTTTACTTACAGCTTGACTCGCTTATCTGTCTATATCTTCAATCTCTCTGTCTGCTATTTCAGTTCCGATTAATTGTCTCGCTTTATCTGGCATGCTTATATACAGGAATTGAGGGCGTCTAGCAAATACTGGATTATTTGTGATGTTCCCCGATCCTTCTAGAAACTCATCACATGTTACCAGCGTCACGTGACTTCTGCTGTCATAATAATATAATGTAATTCATTTTAACAAGAAATTTTATCAACATCCAATAACATTTTCTAAAATAAGAATATTATTGTGTTTCACCATTAATAAAACAACTTCTTAAAATTTAAAAAGTTCTTTTATAAGCCTGAGTTATATGTTAATTATATTAGGCTCGTGAATATTATTTATTTATATAGTTGTAATTTTGAGTTTAAGATAATAAAATATAATAATTCTATCCTTCAGGGAAGTGAAATGATTCCAACTGCTGACAAAGTTGGTGAACCTGTAGATGATGATGCATTCCAGGCTATGGAACAGGAATTCCAAAAGGTTTTTAAAAAAGTGTTTGCTTTTGTTTGATTCTAATTCACTAAATAATAATGTAAGACAGTTCAACTTTCCACAAAATAATGTTGGATGAAGAATTAAAGGACTCACGGAATTATTTAAAAAAAAGCATTCCTCGTCAAAGGAGTACCAATAATTAAAAATTTCATATTGACTTCAATAAAATTTTCTCGGAGTATAACATGAAATATCAAAAAGTTAACCAGACCATAACAGGCCCAAAATGTGCTTGAATTCTAGGGTTAGTTGTACCCTATTACCAAACCTAATTAATATATTTTAGCTAAGGATAACTCACTTAACTCTTTGATATTTTATGAAATGCTAAACTATGAACTTTTAAGTTTTCTAAACTAATTTTGTAACAATTCTAACCATCTTATTACAATCTTATCTGTATAACTCACCCAATACTATTAATTTATGATCCAAAAACAGTCCTACAAAAACTGTTTCTGTATGTTACTTGTATATTTGCTATTTTTATTGCCAAAACTATTAACATCTTATCATAAAAAAGTTATTCATAGATAATTATTTAACGAAATTCAACTTACAAACAAAAAAATAATTATATATACATATATATATATGAAACTTCCTTCATCATGAAAATTCCATAGATTTCAAGTAAATGTCAGGTGTAACATGATTACAAAAATATGATTCAAAAATTATAACAGTCTGTTTAATGCTTAGAATAGACTTATTTTCATAATTCATCTAGCAATATGTTTCATATTCAGATAATAAGTTCTTATATCAAAATGAAAGTATTCACATTCATCATTTGGATAATATTTTATTTTTGGTGTGTATTTTGTTATTCCTGAAGAAAGTTTCCATAAAATCATGGCATATATTAACTCATTTCATTATTTTTTGGCTTTTATATAAGCAAGAAAGGGTACTGTATTTTGATATTGTATGGTATAAAAATATTTAGAAACATTAGTAGTCCATGACTGCGTCATATATAATAGCCAAGAAAATGCATATTGCCATACAGATACTACAAGATAATGAAATTCTTGTATTTTATGTTAAACTGATATATCTATCATGTGCTATGATAGACAGATATAAACATTTTCTTGTAAAATTTTATAATGAGAGTTTGAATTTACAGGTTCTCAAAAACATAGCAGGAGATAAAAAATTTGATAAGTTTCGAGGTGAATATGAAAAACTTCATGAAGTATTATATAAATCTCATGAAAATGAGAAACGTTTGATGCAGAAATGTCGTGAGTTGAATGCAGAAATTGCTGCCAATGGTTCTAAAGTTGCTGCAGCTTTAAAACTATCAGAAGAGGATAAAATAACTATAGAATCATTGAAAAGGGTAATTTTTACATGTTTTTAGTATAAATTATGCTTAATTTTTCATAGTTTAATTTTGAAAAAGTATTGGATGAATTAGAAATAATCAGCTAACAAATACATACTTTGTTACACATTTAAGTGTTTCTTTAATAAATTTCATTACACTTAGAATATAAATTTGTACAACATTTTTGATAATTGATTAAATTGCTTTCTAGAATGAAGGAAAGTAGGTTAGCTGGGGGTCAATATATTGTTTGATTGTTTAATTTTTTAAGAAGCCTAATAGTATATACATCTATGTATTTTTTTGTATTCACCAAGGAAGTATTAAATTGATTAATACATTTATTTTTGTTTCTGCCATGTGTAAACCTTTAGTTGAAAATATTATTTCAGAAGAAAGTAATGTGACAAGGTCCAGTCAGTGAACAATGTACAAGAATGAATTTCTTAAAGGTTAATTCTGACAAGATACCTTACTTCTGCTTGCCTTGCCTTCTGCAGGCTTCAATCAGTTTGCTTTAGCCTACCATCAGGCCGATTTTCCATTCTTTGATTCTCAGCAACTGGAATCCATTTTACCCATTGAGGAGCCCTGATTGTCCAGTTATTTTGTCCCAAGCCCAATTTTCTTGACCTCGTCTTATCCTCACATCTTATCTTATAGTATTTGTACACCATACACCTCCTCTTTGAGGTGATCCCCTAAGATCCTGAGGGTTTTTCAGAGGATACATTTACCCTAATTACATCCTTGTTGGTACATTTGTCGACTTCAGCTCTTTCTTTATACATGTGATTCCTCTGTTGTTGGGATCTTTGAGGGAAAGATGTGGTTTTATCCCACGTTCGTTTGCCTTCTCCTTATCTAGGGATTTATGTCTGGCTTCGTTTTTCCATTGGTTAGTATTTGGAGATCTGCCAGTGACTTTGGAATCCCGAGTGGAATCTGTAAGACAGCAATCAACTCTTTCATCATTGGTTGATCATTTGTTTTTCATGGATCCCTCATCCTACCCCAACTGGAAGTCGGTTCTGAGCAGTTGAGTTTTGTATTTACAGCTGAACCAATCACCATAAGTCCTCACATATGTTCAGGGGTGCCTGGTGCCTCACTCATTTTGCTTCGGTTGCACTGCTCTGGTGTTGTGAATCACTGTGGGTGCACTCGTTAGTTGCTCCACTCTTCCTCTGTCTTTATGCTTAGGACGTTACTGCATTTGAGATGGTCTGGTCTGTTTGGTTTGAGTGGAATGTATATATTTTGCCCTGCTCACATGAGCCCTGTTACCTAATCGGTGGTGGGAATTTTTCCCTCTGGTTGACTGAACTTGAGATGAAGATGGTATGATCCTCTTTCCTATCCCCACATGGATGTCATTTCCCAGCAGTTGAATTTTGTATTGCAGTTGACTTACTGATGGTATGATCTTTGTCCTACTCCCCCCTGCATAGATATCTGTTTCCAGCAGTTGAGTTTTGGACACAGTTGACTTGCTGCGTACAGTCTGTCGTGTCCTAGCCACTCTACACCCTGGGGTACATCCTTTCTTTTACCCACATTTTGTTCATCAGGGAAATTGAATTTATAATATATTGTGGTTAGGATCACCGTCCAACTGTTTTCTCTCCCATTGGGATGTGCTCCTCATAATTGTCTGCTCAGGTCTGTCTCACCTTTTCCCCATCTGTGCAAAGATTATACCTAGTACAGAAGTGGTGAAATCTCTCACGTAGAATCCTCTTATTAGAGGGTTCCTTCATGAGGGTGTCCTTTGGATGCTTTTTAAGGATGCTTCTACTTTCTCCCTTGCACTGGTTTCACCACCTATTCAATGTGAGTTTCTAGCTATGTATTTGAGCAGAAGTAAGGTACCTTGTCGAAATTTATAATTTTCCTACCCTAAAAATATATTTCTGACAGGTACTTACTTCTTACTCACACTTCTCACCTTTCCTTCCCACTGTCCACCAGTACTTAGGTTTCTTCCTAAACTCAAAGTGATAAATAGGAAGAATAGCATAGAGGGATTCACATGAGTCACATGTGAGTGGGGCACATCTATTGGTGAAGGTTTTGTCACATGATAATTTGCATGCAAGAATCAGTTAAACCATGTGAACTGAAGGGTACATGGGAGTGAAAGGCATGTGGCATGTGAAAAAAATTTCAAATAGAGGGCAGCACTGAATGAGAATAGCTATGTATGTAAGTACCTGTTGGAAATATATTTTCAGTTTAGAAAAATTATAACGTTCCTTATACATAAGTTTCTATAGGCAACTTTCCTGTGAATCATTTTATCTTTTTATATTTTTTTGTCAGAGTGATGATATTGTAGTATAAAATAGTTTTTGTAGCAATGTTATATTTTTTTGCTTTATTTCCTTAGAAATTATGTTAAAAATATATAATCACAGCAGGTAACTATAGGATTTCCTATTGCAGTACTTTTGAGTTAGCTATATTTTTGTACGTATGACCTTTTGAAATCAGATTGCCCATATATTTGCATTGAAAAAGTGAAATCAGCATACAGTGTCTTGCAAAAGTATTCACCCCCTGCAATGTTCAACATGTTGTTGCCAACTGAGCTTGCAGTCATGAAACTTTCAAACGGGACTTTATATTTATGGTCTACATAAGCTACTCCAAACTGAGAAAGCTAAAAAAACCAATGATATTATAAGAAAACTTGGATATTTTCAATTGTATATGTATTCAACCCCTTTGCTACAGCAACCCTAAATCAGTTCAGGTGCAAAAGATTAGTTTGAAAGGTCACAAAATTAGTGTAATGGTCTCTTGTCTGTGTGTAATCAAAGTGGATTAACTTGACTTCAGAGTAAATGCATCTGTTGAAGCCACAACTCATATAGTGATACAATAACCCGACCATGAAGACCAAGGAGCTTTCCAAACAAGTCAGGGTTAAAGTGGTTGAGAAGCATTGATCAAGAGAAGGTTACAAGAAAATTTCAAAGTCGCTGATTATCCCTTTGAGTATGGTAAGTCCATCATTAAGAAGTGGAATGTGCTTCATACCACCCAGTTACAGTTACCCAGATCAAGCTGCCCTTCCAAACTAAGCAGCCAGGCAAGTAGGAAATTGGTTAGGGATGCCACTGTGAAGCCAAAAGTGACTTTAAGAAATTTCCAAAGTTCCATGTCTGAGATTGGAGTCAGTGTCCATACATCGACAATATCCCAGTCCTTACACAAAGCAGGCCTGTGTGGCCGAGTGGCAAGAAAGAAGCCATTACTGAGAAAGAATCATTTTAAATCCCATATGGAGTTTGCAACAAAGCATGTAAATGATACTGCAGACATGTAGCAGAAGGTTTTGTGGTCAGATGAGACAAAAATTGAGCTTTCTGGTCCAAATTCAATATGTTTTGTCTGGTGCAAGCCCAACACAGAACATTACCCAGTCAACACCATCCCAACTGCCTAGCATGGTGGTGGCAGCATCATGTTATGACTTCCATCAGTAGGGACAGGGAAGCTTGTCAGGATTGTGGGGAAGATGGATGGTATAAAGAATAGGGGAATCATAGAGAAAAACATGCTTGAGTTTGCCAAGAATCTAAAACTGGGTCGAAAATTCACATTTCAGCAGGCCAAAGCCACACTTGAGTGGTTTCAAAATAAAAAAGTGAATGTCCTGGAGTATTCAACTCAAAGTCCTTGGTTGAATCCAATGAAAAGTTTATGGCGAGTCTTGAAAATTGCACTCCATCAATGATCCCCAATGAACTTGTCAAAATTGGAGGAAGAATGTGCAAGAATCACACCATCCAATTATGCAAAGCTGGTAGAGACCTATTCAAAAAGACTCACAGCAGTAATTGCTACCAAAGGTACTTCCAATAAGTACTGACTTAGAAAGCTGAATACTTATGTAATCATCAAATTTCAATTTATATATTTTCTTTGCAGGTATTGCTGACATTCAACCTCTTTTACACGTAACAGTGTTACGTTTGATCATTAGAGTTTTTGAATAAAAACAAGTTCATTAAAAAAATTGTTTACGTTATTTGTTAAATGTGACATTATTGATTGGAGGTGAATACTTTTGCAAGGTACTGTATATGAAAACATTTTTTATAAATCATTTTCTTTTCTTTTCTCGAGTTTTATATGTTTTCTAATTGCATTTTATCTTATTTATTTGTACTAAAGGAATTAGAGAAAGCTTGGAAATTAGTTGATGGAGCACGTGAAAAAGAACAGCGTGGAAGAGAAACTATACAAATGCTGAAAGTTGAAATATCTAATTTGACCAAATTAGCAGAGAAAGGCAGTATTCTTCAGAAACCTGACAAAAAGTGTGTATATTTTCAAATGGAAAAATTATATTGGCATATGAATAGACTATAAAATATATGAAAGATGTCAGAATAACTAAGAAATCACAATGATTTATATCAATGAACATAAGTTTCTGAGTAGATATACATGTATAATTCTGTTTTAGTTGTTATAATTAAAAGTTTGGGAGGGTGTTGACTTTTTCAGTGCATATGTTGAGCTCAACTGTCTTGGAAGGTCATATGTTGTTGCTTCACAAAATCTTTCATTCGTGAATGCTATAAAGAACCTCTTGTTTTGATACTCAGCATGGTGTTGACAGTACAAACTGTATGTGAGAAATTAATTTATCTTGGCTTTTTTTACAAATAATTTCAATGTAGAAAGTTAATACATTATTTGCAATGTTTGGTGTAGTTGTTATTATAAATGTTTGATCAAAAGAATCTTTCTTCAAAAGAGCTACACATTTACGAATGTTCTTATCACATTTATTTTCTTTGTAGTGAAGTCATTCAATCAACTCATGCAATAATAATTTTACAATATCATAAGGATTGTTTGAATAATTATATTATATAAGATGTCTGATCTAAGATTATTATAATACATTCAATGTTGATTTTTTTGTGATTAAAGATCAATTAAATTTAAATAACAGTACTGGGGAATTAAATAAACATGACTATAATTATTACAAAGAAAAATTTTATGAGCTCTTTCATGATTATATCGTTTCAAGAGCTATATGGAAACACTTATTTTGGAAAATTAGTAATAAGCTGCTGATCTATTTCAGCTTTCTGTGGTCTGGAATTTTCTGGACAAATAATTTACTGTTTGAAAAAAGATCAGGTGTAGAACAAGTTGTTAGAGAAATTTATCAAGGTAAATGAAAAGAATAAACTCAGTAAAAGTATCCCATTGTGGTTATTACTATAAATAACGGTTCTCACAATACACTTACCCAAAGAAAGAATGAAAGAAAATATTTTCTTCAATAGCTTTATGATTTCACCTATTGAGATAAATTACTTGTAAACCATTTTTTAGAAATTAATAGAATTAAAGTGATTCTGCTTAAGAATAAGCCTAAATTTATAAGTTATCAGGATATGCCTGTTAATTCTAATTTTCAAAAAATTAATTTCTGAAACTTATAGTGGACTAAACAAATAACATTGGCCTTCTTCACAAACCAGGAATAGAACACAGAAAAGTAACATAAAAAACTAACTCAAAATGAGAGAGACAGTTGAGTCAATATATTTCCCTTTATGCAAATCAAGGCAAAGCTATATTTGATTATAGAATTGACATTAAGTAATAGACCACAAAAAAACAAAACAATTTACAATAAGTTATATCATCAGATTTAAATGTCACTAATCAGGTTGGTAACACCAGCCCCAGCAACAAGCCATCTAGCTTGAAATGTTACACTTGTGTGTAGCGATCTTCCAGTAGTTCACGTAGTCTGTTCTTCTTTGTGAATTTTACATGACTCTAAGTTCAGTTTATATAAGGAGTACATGACATTTGAGTCATTTTATATACAGTCATATAGTTCAAATAATAACTCGGGTACACAAAATAATTAGGCAAGTGTTCAGTATATGAACTACTTACAACAGCTATCAGTAGGATATTTATATGTACACCGTTTTTCATTAAAAAAATGTTTGGAATATATATGTAAGGAATATGATACGTAATAATGATATACAATATGCTTATACTATAATAGTTATTTCCACTTCTCAACATTAGTAGATATTAGATAATAATATCGTTATTGTGTAATTGGATGGTAATGATTAATAGCCTTGTTAATTAATTTAAAAGTATGTATTCTTCTCAGACTAAATTGTCAACTAATCATTTCTGCCACAATACTATTCACCAGCTGATGTATCCCAATTTTACATTAGTAATCATGATTGAACTTAATACTGAAAGCTATACCTATTGAAGTACTACTGTGTGTGACTTTATTGAGTGTATAATTGAGAGAATATGTTCTTATGTTCCAAAGATGTTTATTCATAAATACCTTGTTTGATGTCATTGGAGCACAGCTGAAAACAAATGGTTTATTTGGAATACAACCGTGTCATTTTCTTAAGGCATTGTAAGAAAGTATCAGTTAAGGTTAGTTTCATACTGCTAAAGCTGTTAAGAGACATTTACCTTCAAGTCAGCCGTTATTTTTTATCACATAGGATGTCATGATGCTAACTATGGTTTTTTTCTCTTAAAAATGAAGTGTACTTTTCAATTCATTCTTAGTGAAACAGCATAAAAAAAGAAAACATCAAGTGGGTGGATGCTCTTACTAACAGGGAAATATTGCATTCTTTCTGATGACCAATCATTTTCAATGAATGATCCTGTGACATTAAATCTTTCAACATCATCTTTGGAATGATTGAATAAAACCTGTGATTGAAATTCAACATGTGCATATCTACTTATATAAAGCCACTATCTGTTGGTAATTCTCAAATTGCTTCAGTAGTTAGGGTGTTTAAATCTCAAGCAAAAGTCTCACGTTCAACTACCACTACAGTTGGGACTTATCATTTTTTTTAATTACGTAATCATGTTTAGAGCAAGCTCTTTCAATAATATTTTGAAAAACACGAATATCATGATATTTTAAAACACTGGATGTCAAAGTGGCTCAGTGGTTACAGTGTTCAACTCACATGTGGAAGTATTGTGTTCGAATTCCAGTGAAGTCAGGATTTTATGTTGTTTTATAAATGATCATCTTTAGAGTAAGCTCATTCAATACCATTATATATTAAATCGTAGATTTAAGATATTGCTTAACATTCAAATTAAAAGATGGCATGTTTATGGCATCAAGCCACCTCAGCTTTTCATTTCAATTGAACACTTCTAGCAACATCTGTGAAATAGATTCTGAACTAAAATTCTGTATAAAAGTAAAAATAGTTCAAAAACATGGAAGAAAGTAAATGCTGTTTAGCAAGAGAAAGAAAAAGTAAATGGATGGCAAAACAAAATCAAAAAATCTTAGCAAAAGTTAGAATAACTGAAGCAGAGGGAAAACAATTGACACGGTCAAATGAAAAACAAAATCAACGAAGAAAAATTGATGCTGAAAGACATGTAAATGGGTTCTAACATCTCTACGTCTTCCCCATGCATTGAACAGGTATATCAGCCAGTTATTAATGGTCTACGCTGGTCATATAAATAAGTTATTTTCACATTTGAAAAAGCTTTAATTTTGATGTGAAGCTGTGAAGGAGGAAGCAAAAAATAAAGAGATAACATTAGTATTATATTACTTTTTTTTCCATTACTCCTGTGCTAATTTAATCCTTTTTTGTGTTTTATATTCATTGCATGCTTATCTATCTATAAATAAACAGATGTGTACAGTAAAATACCATCACATTCTTGTAGTGTTACAGAACTTCTACACATGAAAGAAAAATTGGTACAAGAAAAAGATAAGTTGTTGGTCGAGGTTGTTCAGCTGAGAAAACAAGCGACAGAGCTTTCACAAAATTATTCCACCCTTGAGAAAGAACGGAATGAAAAAGAATTAAAAGTACAAGAGGTAAAATAAATGTTTGCCACAACCATAAAAACAACTACTCTGCTATAATAATCAGTAATTTTTTTCTTATTAATACTCTGAAAAATTTTCTAATAATATGTTTTTGTTTTTTTCATAATGATGATGTTGGTACTTTAGTAATACTACAAACATTAGCAACCTATAAAAGGTCATCAAATTCTTATTAAAGGGATATTGATATTCAAGGCAGACTAAAGTTTTAGATAATTATTGTTTGTTTATTAGCTCTATTAAACCAGTACATTAAGATGGAATCCAAATATTAATATTAAGATCAAAGGAAAATAAGGAAGTGTAACCCTCTCTTTAACTTGTAGATGTTTCAGCTGTTAAACCATTTTTCCACACAACCAGATTGTCTTGGCATGAGTTTCTTTTAAAAGTATAGATTAAATAATGTATAAAAGAAGCCAGAAATAAGGATACACTGAACGAGAAATTAGTAATTTTAGATTCCCATCTTTCAAACTTATCTAATGAAATTATTTTGATGTATTTAAAAAAGATCTTGAGTTAAGATCTGAATGAGCTGGCCCACATTTTTCCATACTTCAAGAAAATTAACTAGCTGAATGACGAGTAGGTGAATTAAAGTAAAGATAAACAAATAATAATAAACTATTTAGTGTTAAAATAGATAAATATACATAGTGTTAAAAATTTCTTTGCTTCAATTATGGTGTGTAGTGACATAAATAAAATTAAGTTTCACCTACTTACTTCAAATCATACCTAAACGGTTGTTATTCGTGTGCAAAATGTTTGAACAGTAAAATAGTCTTTCAAAAAAGATATTGTAATTAGTTTATGCTATTGTTTGGAGTTTGAGATTTAATTTTGTATGTGTTTTTCTTTTCACTTATAGCTACAACAGAATCTTCAACTGGTGAATACAGAGATACAGAAAGAACAGCGTAGGAAAGAAAGAGGTGAACGAGATTTGCGGCAAGCTAAGGAAGAAATTGAAGCTAAAGAAGCAGAAAAAAAGTCTCTGGAACAGCAGGTTATAAATGGAAAAGAAGCTTTATCCAAGTTAGAAAATCAAGTAAAAGAACTTAAGGTAGACTGCTTCATTTTACTTATATTTTTGGTTAAATAAAAGTATGAAATTTCATTATTAATTTTGTTGTATAAAATACTTTTGATTATTTTAAAATAGAAATGTAACAGATAGTGTTTCAGCCAGCTATTGAATATTGAGCAAAGTCACTCAACCAATTAACCAAATATTCAGCTGCCAAATAGTTTGTATATTTATTTAAATGACAAGGTTAATTAGCTTCAATATGAAATTTTAGAAAAGGGTTAAACAAATTACTGATTCAGTAGGATGCAATAACAATATTTTAGCAGAGGATCATTTAATTATTCTAGCTGAATACTAGTATTTTAGTTGGTACTGTCTAGTGTATACAATTGACAATAAGGTTCTCTTATGGAGATGAAAGAATTTCATGGACAACCTAGCTTTGTCTGGATGTGTCCAACACTTCTTTGAATATCAAACTGTAGTATGTCCTGCAATGTATGTGAGTCAGCCGGTGTTGTCTTAGCAACTGTCAGTGAACAAGACATGAACAAACCTGTAATTTACAGTGCATGCACAGATCTCTGAGGCTCTGATGTAGTAGATGATTGGTATATCAGTTCTGTGAAGAGTTATGTAATGATAAACCACTGCCTTTGTCTGTCATAATCTTAGCCTGCCTGATGAGCTCTGGTATTGGGCGAAAAGCTTTTCCAACACTGGATATAGAAGATATAGTGTGGTTGAAACATTTTTATACATCTTCCTTTAATTACAGTCATATGTTCCTAAAATTTACTGAATATCGTTAGTGATTTATAATGCAAATAAGAGTTTTGTGTAGAATTACTTCCAAAATGGTACTACCTTCTCTCACCCAAAGCTATCTCGACTTTGATTTGCCCTCTAAGCATTGCTAAAAAAATTTTCACTGATAGAACACCATTTCAGAACGTGTATATCATGTGACTGCCCTCCACCAATCATACTGCACCAACTGTACTAGTACAAGTAGCTCCCTCTACTCTTCTAGCACAATCCTTACTTTCTCGATTGGCATCACATTGTATAGATGTGTGTATTTACTTCACACCATGTGCTTGCATCCTATCTCCCTCTCTCCTGAGATTAGGGCCGACTTTCCATGGTGGCTTGACAGGGAAATGACCACAGTAAGGGTTCTCATTCCTCTGCCTTATCCTGACACTTACCTGTTCACAGATGCTTCCTTGATAGGTTGGGGAATTTCAAATCCAGGGAGATTTGGATGCAGTGGTCAGTCATAGAAACTACATTCCATATGAACCTCCTCTAAATTTTGGCTGTTCTTTGGGCTATATCTGATTTCCTCCCACTCTTCTGGGGGTAGTTGGTGATTCTGATAATTCCACTGTTGTCAGCTTATCACCAAACAAGGGGGAACGAAGTTCAAGTCTCTGTGTTTCAGACACTCGACCTCCTGTACTGGGCCCAGGATTATAATATAACCATCTTAGCATGTCATGTTCCCAGAATTATGAATCTGGTGGCTGGTTGCTTGTCTCATCTAAACCAAGTTCTATCATCAATTATTTCAGTCGGTGTTATCTCACCTAGGAAAACCACATATATATGCATTTGCCATTTACTGGAATACCAAACTACCTTTCTTTTGGTCTCCTGTTCCACATCCGTCTGCTCTGTAAGTGGATGCTTTCAATTAGGATTGGAGGGGCATTCATCTATATGCCTACCCTCCTCTCAGACTAATTTTCAGTGTCATTTCCATCGTCCAGACCACCCCTTGTCGTGTTTTGCTAGTTGCTCCATATTGGATGGCTCACACATGGTTTCTCCTGCCCTTAACTCTGTCCAGGTTGCTCTTCCAATTACTGCAATTAGATGTATTTCATCCAGACATCACCAAACTCCTTCTTTACACGTAGCTTTTGTCTGGTCCCTCACCTCAGCTCAGGGACTCACTCTTTGTGTAGCATCTTTCCTTACCTGTACAATCCAGGCCTTCTTATTGTTCATGCACCAAAGATGTTGGTCTACATTTAGATGGTGGTCCTTTTGCCGTGGCTTCCATCCTTCCCTTCATTCTGTTCCTCATGTGTCCCAGTTCTTTACCTGGTTGTTTGATCAGGGTTTGTCCATGTTAACAGTTGCTAGTTATTGGGCTGCTCTGTCAAACACATTCCATTTCTCATAATTCTGTAAAGCTTTCACCTCCCCAATTATTTCCCCCTTTTGTTTTGTTTGTTCTCGACGTCCTTTTGTTCTTCCAGATTTGGATCTCAATGTTGTTCTTGATGCCCTGTCTGGTTCTCCCTTTGAACCCATTACTATGTGTTCCATGTACCATCTTTCCCTTAAGACCTATTTCCTTCTCCTCCTGGCATGTGTTCTTCATTATTCCGATGTTTAGGCCATTAATGTTTCCCATATCCTTTATCATTCCTCTTATATTATCCTTTATCTGGATCAGGCATTCCATCATAAGACAGCTACTACCTATGTTAGTTGTTTCTAACTTTTTCCAACTTTTTTTTTTGCTTCAAGTTTGGAATTATCATGTCACTATGCACTTGAAGTTTCAGGTAATTACAGCTACTACAGCTGTTATTGCTGCTGCGGTGTTCCAAGTTGGTGAGAAATTTCCACATTCATGCAATCTTCACCACCACACAAAGAATATCTTATCATGCCTGCTCCTGGAATGTCTAACAGGGAGGACAAGAATTGGGTCAGCCTGTTCCCTTGAATATGCTTCCCAGTCACAAGTGATATCGGGGGATTTACCCAGACCTCCTTCACCCTTTGTGGAATTAAATAATTAGGTTTGTGCCATCTTATCCTTATCACCTCTTTCCTATGATTCTTAACCTGCCCTCCTTGGTGAAGTATCTATATTAGCCAATATTTAGTGTTCCCTCCCATATCTGATGTTGGGGTTCATGCCCAGCAATTTGTGGATCAACTTCATTCGGGGTTGGTATGTTTCATCTGCCTCGTACATCTGAAGATCATACTTATACATTTTATAGATCTTCCTTTCCTTATCTTGAGTCCCAACATTTGAATTCATTCATTACATTGTGGCAACCTCAGTTTTCTTGTCTCAGGCTGCTGTTGTCTACAATTCTGCATGCATTATCAACTATGCATTTGCTGGCTCTGGCAATTCATTTGTCTCCTGAAGGGTTTCAGATGATGTTTGTGGTCTTCTGTTTACTACAGTGGCATGCCTTTCATATTTGGTCCACGTTCTTCAGACGTGGCTGATATGCTGATTGGACCTCCTGGGTAGGGTTGCCATTCATTCTCTTGTATTCTTACCTGATACTTCCCTACATGACTTGTACATGGCACCTTTTTTACATGAAGAGGTATTTGGGGTTTTTCCCGAATCATTGCAGGCATGAGTTGAGTCTGCTCATCTGCTTAATTCATTATCCAGTTTATCACAACCTCCTCCTACTGTCTCTGTATCTTGCCCTCCCCCATCCAACCCTTTGTCAGTCCCAGCTTCTCGTTCTTCCTCCATTTGCAGCCGAGTTGTTACTCAAAGGCACTTCAGAGGATTACAGCATCTGTCAGGGCCAGTGGGGGCCAGGCTTTTCTATGATCACTATATGTGGACACTGTTTACAATGGATCTATGGTTCCTACAGATTCTTTTAGGGGCTCTGGACCTTTACTTCCATTCTCCTCTCCCATTGTCTCTTCATCCTCTTGCCTTCCCACACCAAGGAATCCTGTTTCTCACCACTGTCTACAGAAGGCGGTTGAGAACTTACTTCCTTCAGAAAGAGGCCATAGGACTTGGGGAAGCTTCTCACCCTTATTATTCTTGGTTGTACCCACATGCATCACATTTAGTGAGTTTTACTCGACTGAACAAGCCTCATTTGGGATCTCTTAGATATTTCTATTACCTTGCCTGCCTCCTCACCTACAGGCCAACTTCACTTGGTGGCTGTATTGGACTAAAACTACCATCAGAATCCCTGTTCCACCTCCTCGACCAGATTTTCATGTTTTTCCAGATGCTTCCCTTTTGGGTTGGGGTGCATATCTCAATGCTCAAGCGGTTTTGGGTCATTGGACACTGGCCGAATCATCCCTACACATCAACGTCTTGAAGTTGCTGGTGGTTCATAGTGCTCTGCTTCACTTTTTGTCAGATGTTTGGGGGCATTTGGTAATGGCCTACTCCAATAATTCCACAGGCAAGGGGGTATTCGGTCCTGAGATCTGAACATTGAATCTCTTCTACTGGGCCCACAATTATCACATCAGATTGTTACCATGTCATATTCTGGGTGCCCCAAATCTGGTTGCAAACCTATTATCTCAGCCTGACTAGATTCTACTAATAGAGTAACCATTAAATCTGCATGTGTTTTGGGAGTTGTTTGCTCATTGGAGTATTTTTGATGTGGATGCTTTTACCACACATCTCAATGCACAACTTCCCTATTTTTGGTCTCCTCCATCCTTTTGCAGAAGCTGTAGATACCTTTTGTCAAAACTGGAAATGATATTACCTGTATGCATATTCTCTTATTCCCCTTCTTCCCAGCATCCTTTCATTGATTCATATCATTCATATCACTCCATGTTGTGTCCTCTTAGTGGCTCCATTTTGGCCTGCTCAGATGTGGTTACCACTTCTGTGCAGGCTTTTGGTGTCACCTATCCTTCCTTTGCCATTGTCTCCCACGCTTCTTTATCAACCTCAATCAGGCATGTGTCATCTGTCCATTCCTGCCCTCTGGCTTCAAGCATGGCTTTTGTCTGGTCCATCACCAGACAATCTGGATTTTTCAGGCATGTTGCCTTATTGATTGCCCATACCACACATTCTTCCTCCTTGGCAGTTTATCAGCATAAATGACATACTTCCTGCTGCTGGTCACTCAGCTGGGGATATCATTCTTCATAACCTTCCCCACCACAGATGACTGTACTTTTCACTTGGCTCATCAATAGAAGACTAAGTTTCCTCAATCACCAGCTATAGAGCTGTGTTACCTTGCAGGCTCAGATTTACTGAGTTTGTCTCTATCTTCCAGTCTTCTGTGTTGTCTTTTTTATTTCATTTGTTTCCCTTTCTCATCCTCCATGCCTTGTGTCTCTCCTGGATTGGAATCTCAATGTTGTCCTTCATGCTCTCACTCTTCCTCCATTTGAACCTTTGTATTTCATGTATCACCTTTCGTTAAAATCTCTATTCCTCATATTATTGGGTTGTAGCTGGCGACGAGCTGAGATCTTTGTGATTGATGCTCATCATATGCTGTTTCCACAGTTCCTATGTTCTCCTCTTCCCTGACCATTCATTTTTGCCCATGACTTCTGCTGCTAGTGAGGGTAATTCCAATTTTTCTACCATTTCATTATCCTCTGTTTCCCACACTTATGACTGTTCTGATCCTGACTGCCTCCTGTGTCCAGTCCAGGCCCTCCAATGGTATCTTACTTACACTGCTCCCTTCCATGGTTTGAGTAACCATTTGTTTATTCCATGAAATCCTTCCAAGTCCTGGGACCTCTCTCCTATTACCTTTAGAAGTTGGATTTGCCTGTTACTTTGGCAGTTGTATTCTTCTTTTTTGCCTGACTAGTGTTGCCTTTTTAGGGTATATTCTCATCAAATTTGTCACCTCACTGTCCCTGGCTGCCCATTTCTGTCTTCCTTTGGAGGTCATTATTAGGGCCAATGTGTGGGCTACATCTCATACCTTTATTTCACATTATTTATATTACATGGCCATTTCTTGCTCATTGGGTTTTCTTTTATTTTATACACTGCAGTGTCATTATGACTGGTGAGTACTATGCTTTGATTTCTTCATTTACAGGGGCCTATTTTGCTAGTGTATTGTGGATCCCACTCTGTGGCAAGTGGTGCCTGATCAGGTATACCTTTTTGAAAATCCACACTGGCCATCCTGTGACCATGCTTGATGTCAATTACATTGTAGCTATTCCTATCATGGACTTGATGTACCATTCCAGATGCTGCCAGGTGTTGATTGTGTGTTTCCATTCAGTTGTCATCTATGCCGAAACAATTATGTTGTAGGATTAGGTTACGCACACCGTAGAGATGGGGTGTTCCATAGTAGTTCTCCCTAGTGGTCTTTTGGTTTATAAATATGTTCGTTCCAGACAATACATTCACGGATACACATGAGTAAAGCAGACATGAATTGCTACCAATCTCTGATACTCTATGGCATTTAGACTCTTCCTACCAAGATCCTGATGTACAATTTCAGATGCTACCGGGTGTTGGTTGATTGACTCCTTCAATGTGGTAGCTCCAGTTTTAAAAAATAGGATAACACGGTCACTCATTGTACTCTCTCCAGTGTGTTTTTCTCTCCTTTCTTCTATCAGAGTATGGGAGTCCTTGCCACTTATCAGTTCCTAGCCATTGATTTGGACCCTGGAGGCCTGCCCTCCTGAGTGATGCGTAATACCACTCAGTTGAGAGTAAGGCAGTTGGATTTTGTAGGTATTGTTAGTGTATAACACTTCCTCCCGCAGACTTGTTGTACAATTCCAAATGCCACCAGGTTTTGGTTGTAGCGCTATGCCATATTAATATATATATATATATATATACATATATATCTAGCAGTTTCCTTTTTCCCCACAGTGGCATTCCTCCATCCTACCACCTGGTGGATCTGGTGTTGGTTGGAGATGGCTGGGTTATGATTAAAACCATGTGTCAAAGGTGTGATGCCCTTCCTGCCGGGAACCTGATGTGCAATTCCAGATCCACCAGGTTTTGGTTGGAGCACTCTGCCATGCCATGACTATATACACATACATATATATATATATATATATATATTGCACTTTGTCCCTCAGGCTGAGTGTTCCTCCTTCCTACCATCCTCCGGATTCAGTTTCCGGGGGTTCAGGTATTGGTTGGAGATTATCCAGCTAAGTAATTCTTCACATGTTTTTTGGCCAGTTTTCCTCCTCCTGTCGCAGACTGGATGAAAAATGCCCAATGCTGATAGGTTTGGACCCTAGGTTGGCAGCCCCGTTTCCTACCATCTGCTGGATGTCAGTTCATAGTGGATCAGGTGTTGGCTGGGTTGGAAATGTGCACAAGTGGAGACGGATTTTGGTACAGAAGGTCGTCTTCCTTACCAGTTCCCATTTCGAGGTGAAGAGGTAGATGATCTTCAGCCTATCGTAGAACTGATGTACAATTCCAGATACCGCCAGGTGTTGGGTAAGGTCAAACTAACACTACAGTCTGTTGTGCTCTAGCCACTTTACACTCAGGGGTCCCATTAATAGGCAATATGTATTATGGGATTCCTTCATGTTTTTCCACCTTTTATGTTTGTGACACAGTCATAAAAGTATGAAGAGAATACCTTGATCAGATGTGGTGTGGTCTCCTGCTGAGGTGTGATATTTTCTTTTTTGGTTCTGCACCTCATGGTCTCTGTTTGGGCACTTTCTAAAGGAGAATAATTTTTTCACGGGCCCTCCACCAGTTCAATGTGGGATTCTAGCTATTTTGTGAGAACAGGTAAGATGTCGTATCAGAAGTTAACATTTCCTTAAGAGAAAATATATTTCCGATAGATACTTACCTCTTCTCACATTTCCCACCCAGCCTCCCTATGACCAGTCTCGAAGTGCTTAATGATGCAAATGTGGAACGACAGCTGGTTATGATAGGGGTTGTGTCACGCTGCTATTGGTGGAGGGCTGCTGCATAATCATTTACATGTGGATATGCAGAAGTGAGAGGTAAGGCTTGTGGCAAGCATTGAAAATTTGCACTGCTATAGAGCAGTAATAATCAAGAAAAGCTTGTGAGAGGAGGTAATTATCTACCACAAATACATTTTTAGTTTAGGAAAATGTTAACTTTATTTATGAATTAGTACATGTGAAGTTTCTTTTCTATTTGTTTTCATTTTAATATTCTGCACAACTTTTGGGATTTCAAGGATGAACTTGTAATTCTCTGACAGATATCAATGTATCTGAATACCACAATATACTAGTTTCTGAAACTTATTAGAGAACACTTGTTACTTGGCATAACTTGTATTTTAGGTAGTACATACATTTTGGTTGATTTTTCTTGTAGCAAAGTCAAGACACTGCCAAAACTGAATTGGAGGATTTGAATATAAAATTAGAAAAAATGCATCTAGAACATCAAATCCAACAGAAAACCAATGAACAGTTAGCTAGCGAAAACAATCAGAAATCTGTGCTTATTAAAGTAAGTAGAACATGATGCTTTTCTACTTAATGATTTTAAGTTCATAACCTTTTCAAAAAACAAATTTTTCATAATTTGTACAGAAAGCATATGTAGTAAAAGCTTTGTTATCCAGCATCTTTGTATCCAGAAAGCTCTTGTATCTCCAAATACAAATGATCAGTGGCACTGCTGTTGCTTTGTTTACATTCTTTCTCATTGGCAAGCTTCAGTTGTTAGCCACCTGTACTGTGGTTCACATTTAAAATACAGTACTTATAAATGTTTTAAACAGTTTAAAGTTTTTACAACATTTTGTATTGTTTAAAACTGTTGTTGTTATTATCCTATCTTGTAATGCCAGGTCTGGCAGATGCTTGATAATAAAGCTTTTGCTGGATATATATATATATGTGATTTAGCTTTTATTAGCATTTTCTAATTGATCTTGACTGATTCATGTTACTGAAAATGCAAACCTTTTGCTGGGACTTAAGGGAAGATGGTAAGGTTCAACAAAGTGTTGTTCATTTGAGACATTATGAAATATATTTTGAGATGCATCCTTGCAGTTTTAAATATTAATTGAGATTACTGGGCATTACATCATTAAGTGTCAAGCACTGGAAAATAGCAGTCTTAGAATAAGCTCCTAATTGTTCATTCACTCCATTAAGCTTGTATACATGGCTTTTAATGTGCTCTATTGTTTCCCAACTATTTTAGCAGAGCACTTTTAGTAGCATGTCCCTAGAACTCCCTAGAAAGTCTTCACACTTTTAGTAGCATGTTCCTGGAACTCCCTAGAAAGTCTTCACACTTTTTGTAGCATGTCCCTAGAACTCCCTAGAAAGTCTTCACACTTTTAGTAGCATGCCCCTGGAACTCCCTAGAAAGTCTTCACACTTTTTGTAGCATGTCCCTAGAACTCCCTAGAAAGTCTTCACACTTTTAGTAGCATGTCCCTGGAATTCCCTAGAAAGTCTTCACACTTTTAGTAGTATGTCCCTGGAACTCCCTAGAAAGTTTTCACACTTTTAGTAGCATGTCCCTGGAACTCCATAGAAAGTTTTCACATTTTTATTGCATGCACCTGCAGTTTTGCCAGAAGAATATCTCCATCTTTGCCATATCTCTAACTTGCCAGCTCTATAGTATGAAGGGTAGCTTTACAAGAATAGATTTTAGATTAAGTTATAAGTGTATGTATTTGTCTGGTACTGTACAGACAATAAATCCATCACAACAAATCATAATGATTTCCATTCATGTTCTTAACTTCTGAAGAATGTTTCTTATGTATCTTTCAAAAAATATGTTTTTCATAGAATAAAGAAGAAGAGATCAACTACCTCAAACAAGAGGTGACACGTCTTACTAAGCAAAAAGAAGCTGCCAAAAAAAATTAAAAACTGTAGAAGAGTTAAAGGTAGATGTGGATGGTCAACGGGAAATATTAAAATCCCAGGTAACAGGCTTAGAAAAAGGTAATTCGTCTTAATATTCATCTTATTTTTGAAAGTTATTGGTGTATTTTTGTCAAACATAATGATAACTAAGTAAAACGTAATGACATATTTGTAGGTTTGTTTGGCAACTGTCTAACTGAGTGTTTAAAGACAACATAATAATACTAAATAATTAAGCTGTTATTATTAAAACCCTTCTACCTGGGTTAAACATAATTAGCCGAAGATACAAGTTTAATGATGCTTAAATATAGTTGATCTGAGGCTAGGCATAATTAGAAAGTTTGAGCATTACAACCCTGTGGTTGTGTTTTGTCAACTTTTTAATTAATTGTGTGCCTGTTTCTACCAACTAAGAATTTAATCTGTCATAATATGCTCATGAGAGTATTAAAGCCACATATGCAAGGCTAAGAAGGTATTAATCATCTGATATGTTATATGATATGTTTTGAAATGATCCCTTGGAGTTGCAAATATTTGGGAGGGGATCCGCATTCATTATATAGGTAAGCAGCAAGTACGGGAAAATGGGGATCACTGAATAACTTTTTATGCCATGGCTTCAGTAACAAATAATAACTGTAATGCTGTTCTTTACAAATGAGTCAAGCAATGCTTGTTCTATATAGTGTTGATGTGTCTCTGAACAGTTGCCAACTATTTCTCTGTGTTAATTTTTGTCAAAGGTGATGGCAGATAAGAATTTCATATTCTTAGTTATAGTTTAGTCATAAATATAAGTTGTAAGCTATATTTATATAGAAAGTTCTAAATTCGATCTCATGAAAATCTAGTAAATTCAGAGAGTATTAAGAACAAAGTAGATTATAAATACAAGAATCAGTGAAGCATTGGGTCAGTGTGTTTTGCTTTCAATTGGTATAGCAAGCAGTCTTGATTTTGTTTTCTGTTGGTAGAGTACAATGAAACATTTGGATCAATGTTAATTATCAGGTATATTAAGTTATTTGACCAATCTGGTGAGAAATTATACAAGTAAGTTTATTTTTACTGTAGTCACAGTACAGTTAGCATGGTATTTCCATTGGAATGTCAGTTATAAACATGGGCCTACAAGTTACAACAGTGCACAAGCCTTTATAAATGCTAAGGAAGAAATAAACTAATAACTGTGTGGACTGGACTTCAGATTATTTTCAAATAATTTAAATAGACAAGCTCAATGAGATTAAAAATGTCAAAACAGTATTGATAAAAAAAAACACATTAATAATGCACCAGTGAAAGTGCTGTTGAAGAAATCATTAAATGAAAGCATACAAAACAGTCTTTTAAACCTCTTGAACCTTGTCAAGGTTCTGGAAGTCTTGGCCATTTATTAGTTATGTTTCTATTTCCTACCTCATCTTGTGGATTACATAATTATAATCCATTCTGGCGATTCCACAGTAATTTCTCATATTAGTTGTGAGGGTGCGACTTGCTCCAGGGACCTTTGCTTCCACATGTTGGACTTCCTGTTTTGGGTCCACTCACGTTTGACTGTGTTGATGGAATAACTCTTGACTGGACAGGATTCTTCCTATGGAGTAATCACTCCATTCTCAGATATTTTGTTGGATATATTCCCAGTATGGTATGACAGTGATTAATGCCTTTGCCAATTCTTTCAGTACCAAACTCCTCCTCCTCTGGTCCTCTTGTTGATTCACTCAGCCAGGACTGGTCTCATCTTTTTCTATAGGTGTACCCTCCTCTTTGTATTCTCTTATATTTCTTGGCATTAATTTGCAACACTCCCTGTCGGGTTTTGTTTGTAGCACCTTTTTGACAAACTCAATCTTGGTTTACCGACTGTCGTCCATCTAAGTTACTCTTGCTCCAACCTCATACATCTCTATTTCACCCAAGACTGTCATCCCTTCATCTTCACATGTAAGATGTGTCTGGTCTCTTGCTTAAAGGTCGGATTTCTATGACCACTTCTCTACTATCAGGCTATCCTACAGTATCCCACCTTTCGGTCTTTATCTGATTGTTTAACTGAGGATTGTCAGTTCTGACCATTGCAGGCTACCAGGAGGCCTTGTTGACAACCCTTTAGCTGTTTTTTTCTATGGTTTTGTCTTTTCCTCTCCTGTTCATTCCACTTTGTTTCTTTGCCTAACTGAAACCGTGATGTTGTTTTATACACTCTTGCTCCTTAAAACCTGTTTTTTCTTCTTGCTAGTGGTCATCACAAATCTTATTTTTATGCACTGGATACCTCCTCTTCTTTGTGTCACAGATCTTCCTTGATTTTATTCCCTGTCTACTCGGTTCTTCCTAAGACTTAGGCAACTTTGGAGGGAGATTCTACCTTTTCTTCCGTATCTCTTCTGTCAATCTTGGCCCTGTGTGAGCATATTAATTTGTGTCCAGTTTGAGTGGTCAGGTGTTACTTGTCATGCACAGCTTCATTTTGGAGTTCCTGCAGTAGTTTATTCTTGCTATGGGGCTTCTCTTTTTCCAAGGATCCCTCTTTCTCTACAATTACTGGATGGATTTGTTAGCTCATCCACATCATCTGTTCCTCCCTGCTCACTGTCTGTATCACATTTAATCACCTCAAATTTCCCATTTATCTCACTCTCTGGCCTCACACTTTTGCTGACCCTTGGATGAAATCCTCCAGACTTATCTCCACCATTTGACAGTTTTGTCTCTCTAGTAAGCCCCCCATGTACTATAGGGTTTCACACTCCATGGGCCTTCCTCTTTGGTTACTTTATCTGGATGGAGCTAATATAGGTTTTGCAATTGCACTGGTCCCTCAACCTCATCAATATGGGTTTCTAGCCACTGTATGCAGAGAGGTAAGCCTATCACTTTGGAAGTTACTATTTTCCTTACCTGAAAATATATTTTCAAAAGATACTTGCCTGCACATCTTTCCACCCTTCCTCCCCACTACTGGTGCATGTTATTCTTACTTCGTCTAAGAATGAAGTTAATTTCATATGCAAATATTTATGGGGATGTACTTCGTGTGAAGGATGTTTTGCCCTCCTGTTGGTGGAGGACTATTGTCACATGATGGTTACACTAGTTAAACTAGTGCACTTTACATTATAACAAGTGTCTTAGGTGGGAGAAAGCTTAAGGCTAGTGGCATGTGCAAGATCTCAAAGGCAGATGTGTAAGGAATAAGCTACTATGTGCAGAGAAGTAAGTATCTATCGGAAATACATTTCCAATTGAGGAAAATATTAACATTCAACATTATCATTCATCTTCAATCTACTTAACTAGGTTAGTTACAGACCAACATATTATAAGCTTATCAGAAACAGGTGAGGAATTTGAGTTACAGCATATATTTTTGTTGCAGTTTTGATCCTATTAAACAAATATTTTTATGATACAACTATAAACGTTTTTCTCATACAGAACTGGAAAATGCTAATAAACAGGTAGAACAAGATAAAAGGGCCATTGAAGACTTAATCAGAGAAAAAGAATTATTAAACAAAGTATGTATTTTCTCTTTCATTATTCTAAAGTCTTAACTGTTAAATTGGTTTTATTTTTGATAGGTTGAGCATGTATGTCTTCATTCTTATTGTCTGTTGTTTTTATGTTATTTTGTGATATTTAAATATCTAATGTAGAACAGTAACAATTGCTATAATAATTTCTTTTTTCACTCATTATGATTTACTAGTAAACATATATTTTGGGTCAGTATTTTTTTCAAATCCAATCCATGAATTATCCAATTTAAGGCTATATGTAGCAAAGTTGAGCTGCTCTCAACATGGAACTAGAATAACATTTGTTAATTTTACTTGCTTCTTGTCTCTCTTTATGATATTAAACACACATTGATTTATCTCATTCACCAACAGAACATTTTAAAGACTTTTATTATTTCTAATCAATTACAGAGCAGAAACAGACTTTGTGAAAAGTCTGCTTAACTATTTAAAATTTATTATGTCTGTTTCTCACTGCACTTATTGTTTTTTAGATATCAAAGTAATATTGCAGTAATTTAATATATCTATAATAAACAACATAGTGACAGATGTAAGTTATGTTGTGTAATAATTAACACACTTTGTACTTTAGGTTTGAATAAATCAACACTCAAATGTATTTTTGAAAAAAACATTGTACAGTAGTAGTTAGGACTATGTCTTGAATATTAATCTAACAGCTTCATTCTACGAAGACTGTGCCTTAAGTATTTAGTGAAAGGTTAACAAATACCATAAGTTAGTTTCCAAAATATACATACCTCCGCTGCCACTTATTTCTCGATCTCCATATTCCGTTGTTCTTTGCCATCTAAACATAGTGTTCACTTGCTCCATTCTTTTATACCCCACTCGACTGCCTTTGGAAATATCTAATTTGCAAAACTTTACACTGGCTCTCACTCGCCCTCTATGCAGGTATATAAGCACTGGATGCAGACAATATAATCACCTTTTCTCGACAAAGCGCTAAGAGTCACGTTTTGTGGTTCACATTGTCATTTGTAAAATTTTGAAAGTAGTGTGGTGCTCTTTTTGTTTTGTGTTTTTTTCACATTTGTGATATTTCGTTGGTTTTCTTCTGCAGTTAAAAAACAACAAAAATTCTTTTATGGGTATGAATTCCCATGTAACAGTTTTTGGTATGGGGCTACCCATTCCTCCTTTGTTGTCTGGTGGTAGTCAGCAGTCGGGGGGGGGGGTCCAATCTCCGTGGAGGCTGTTCGTGACCTGATCCAGATAAAGACTGTCTTCTCGGGGGTTCAGAGTTGGCTTTTTATCGTGAACCTGAATATATTGGAGAGAATTTAGACACTGTTTTCTGCTCTTTCTTTCACTAGGGCTGCCTCTACTGAGGGCTCATCTGATCAGCCACCTTCTGCCCCTTTTCTGCAGTTAGTTATGCAAGTTTGTGAAGTTTGGAAATTAACCCCATTGCTTTTGAGTCTACTCCTGCCTTGTTGTCAAATAGATCACTTAGATTACTTAGTTCTTCTTCCTTTCCCTGATATTGCTGTGCATGCAGGAAGGTATGCAATGTAATTACGAGAGGGTATCACTATGCCATGCCCCCATCGTTTATCAGAACAACATGCCCTGGCTTATCATTGATGAAGTATATTTTGACACTCAATGGTTGGATCTGTTGTTGGATCTATGGGGTTCCAGGTTATCATCTGTTATCACTATTAGCAGTTCTCAATTTTACTGGATTTGTTTGACTCTTACTACTGTATTGCGAAACTTCTCTTCCCTTCATCTTTTGTCTCAAGCATGTCAATGCTCTCCTCATCAATTTGATGGTGAACTGGGACCCTTACTGGTTACCACTATGGCTCGTTTGTCCTCTTCAGGCCTTGCCTTAGTGTCGTGGTTGGTCTGTTGCTGGGACTTATCAAGTCGAGATGCCTTGTTGGAGGGTATCCGTTTGCTATCCACTGCTCCTCGTGATTGACGAGAGGTGCCCTTTCTTTGGCCTTACTTGTTCACCAGAGTCCTGGAAGCTTTAGAAGCCTGAATTGATACGGCACATTTGCAGTCTTCTTCATTGTCGTTGGCTTCTTGCCTCTCTTCTACTCCAATGGGTAATTTTGGAGGATCGACCATTCGCATCTCATGGCCCCCACCTTCAACACCTTGTCATTTTGTTTCACAGAATCGGTTCCTTCCATATTCTTGGGAATCTTCAGACAGGGCAGGACAGCGTCAGTGACGTCCATGACTACCCATCTTCACTGGGTCCTGTGGAAGGATGGTTACATCTCTTTCACCACTTTTGGTGTTCATTCACCATTGATCCTTGGGTTCTTAGAGTGCTGGATTTGGTGTTCGAGATTCAGTTTACTTTTCCCCCCTCTGTTGTCTTTTCTCCTCTTTCAGCCCTCAGACATGCAGACCTTTATTTCCGGGCCATTCAGGAGTTGTTCAACAAACAAGCCATCCAGGATTCTATTCTCGTCTATTTCTGGTGCCCAAGAAAACTGGAGATTGGCATCCTATTATTGATCTGTCTTGACGCAATCACTTCCTGCAGTCTCCTTGTTTCACCATAGAATCTTTTAGTCAACTTCGGTGACATTTCACACCAAGTCTTTGGATGACCAAGTTTGATGTTACAGATGCCTACCTTCACATCCTCACAGCAGAGTCTTCTCGTCGATTTCTACGTTTTGTGCATAAGGACTTGGTGTTTCAGTTCTGAGCTCTCCCGTTTGAACTTGCTTCAGCACCATATGCTTTCTGTCGAGTAGTATGAGCCTTTGCATAGCATTTCCACTTTCTGGGTCTTTGCACACATCACTATATGGATGATTGGCTTCTTTTGGCACCAACCTGTCACATTGCCGAACTACATACCCAGATTCTCCTTTTCGAGGCCAGAAGGGCAGGCTTCATTATCAGGTTGGAAAAATCCATTCTCTCACAATCTCAATACCTGGTCCATCTTGGGGTGTTTTTCAACACACATTTGAGTTGAGCTCAACCACCTTCCCTCAGACTTCACAGTATGGAAGGGATTGTCAGGCATTTTCTTACGTCACCTTATCCCACTGCATGGATGGTTGTGTCTGTTTTGGGGATTTGGGCCTCTCTAGAATCCCTTGTGCCATTGGGTCAGGCCCATATGAGATCCCTCCAGTGGGCACTTCACGACCAGTGGCTCATGCATATTGATCCGTTTGATATAGCAGTCTCTTTGCTCGAGAACAATTTTGCAGATCTCAAGTGGTGGATAGACAGGAACAACTCAACTATCGGGATCCAGATACCACCTCCTCGTCTGGAAATCTATCTCTTCACAGATGGGGTGCTTTTCTTCAGGGGCAGGAATTCCAGGGTATTAAGACAGACTACAAATCTTTCCTACATATCAACATTCTATTACTTCTTCTGGTACATCGAGCAATGATTCAAGGTCTTCTTCTCTTGCATGGAGAAATTGTCATGATTCATTCGGAAAACTCCATAGTGGCATTATATCTTTCTCGTCAGGGAGGTACTCATTCTCGAGATCTTTGTTTTCGGGCTTTGGATCTTCTTTATTGGGCTCATTCCCAAGACATCCATCTTTTGGCCTGTCATGTGCCAGTGATTATGAATTTGATAGCAGATCATCTTTCTCAACCCCATCAGATTCTTCCAACAGAATGGATGTTACATCAGGTGGTCTTTCAATGGATTTGTTCTCAGGTTGGATTTCCAATATTTGATGCAACCTTTTGGAATGCTTGCCTACAGTTGTTCTGTACTCCAGTCCCACATCAACGAGCTCTGGTGATAGATGCTTTCAGTCAAGACTGGATGGGATTACATTTGTATGCCTTTCCTCCTATTTATCTCTTAGCCAGAGTCTTGTCTATGATTCATTCCACCCCATGTCGGGTTCTCTTGATAGCACTTTTTTGGCCTGCTCAGACATCGTTTCCTCTTCTTTGGTTGCTCCAGGAATGTTCACCACTACCACTACCTCTTCGCCTATCCTTGTTGAGACAACAATGGTCCAACATTCAACACCCAGACCTTTGATGACTCTAGCTTCATGCATGGCAGATATGTGGTGTTTTAGTTAAACCCCAACATAGGGGTTTAACTAAAGTTTCCATTTATTTGACTAAATAAAGGTATATTTTTTATTGTTGTTAGCTTCCAGATGCCGCTGTTCTGACTTAGTTGCCTTCCATGTTTTGCTCTATCCAGTCAGATCCTTTCTACAAAAACTCTCACTGCCAGAGAAGGGAATTAATCATTTTATCCTATTCATTTACCCAGCATTTCTCATCTTTACAGTTGATCAGACTCGGATCATTTGTTGTGCTCACTTAGATGTTATGTGGCTTGTATAGAACCACTTAGGAGCCCTAGGAACCAGCTTTTTATTCATTGTCCTGGGATTTATCACCCATTACATTAACTGGAGGGCTTCGGAAGTTGATTCATATAGCCTATTTGGGGTTGTTTACTGAAGATCGAAATATGCTCCATGTCACTTCTTACTAGATTCAGCATCTATCAATGTCATTGGCTGCTTGCCTAAACTGTTCTGTGGAGGATATTTTGTGGGTTGGTATGTGGACTTCATCCGATACTTTCCTATCTGATTGCCTTCATGATCTGGCAGTTTCCTCTTCTGTGGGATTTCGTCTTCCCCCGTGGCTGTGTTGACTACTTCTTCTAGATTTTAACAAGGAGGTGAGTAACTTTCTTACCTTATTTATGGTTTGTTCTTTTTTCCTCTAGGGTTCCTTTTTATTTCTTTTGGATCCCACTCAGAGGCGAATGTTGCCCAGTCAGGTGTGCTTGTATTTTTTCAATTCCACACTAGCAACCTTTATATCCGTTCACAGTTGCAACGGGCTCTGTTGAGATGTGGTGTTCCATACGATCATCTAGACGCAATTCTGGATGGTAGTATTATCTCACAATACATGTTGTATTGTATGAATTGAATTATGACTTATGTTATAGTGTACATTATGGCTCGTGTTTTGGTGTGTTAAGTACATTATGGCTCGTGTTGTAGTGTGTTAAGTACATTATGGCTTGTGGTGTGGTGTGTTAAGTACATTATGGCTTGTGTTGTGATGTGTTAAGTGCTTTATGACTAACTTAAGTACTGTGAATGCTAAATAATATCTTGTATCATATTAAGTTACCACATGTGTTTGATTTTATGTTTGTACACTGTATCCTTATTTGTAAATTTTTATATGTAAGAAATTGAAATATAAGTATTTTGCCAATGATTGAATTAATTAAAATCAACAGAACCTACAGAAAGCTGCAGGAGCTACTCAGAAACAAATTAATGTTGCAAAGCTACATGAACAAGCCAAAAAGAACCTTGAGCATGAGGTCCAGAACTACAAAGAAGAAGCTACAAAACAAAGGAAAATACTTTTCCAACTGGAGAAAGAAAGAGACCAATATATCAATGAAGCTCGAGAGTTAACAGAAAAGGTAATCAATTTTAGAACAATTGTTTTGATACAATTGTAAATTGTAGGCATCGTGAACAAACATAAGTCAACAACCAGTCAAGAAAAAGCTATATTATTCTTTTATATACTTCCAAATTGAAACATTCAATTTTTGAGGGTGGTAATTACAATTTGCACCACATACATTCTATAGAAAAATTCTTTAAATGTATTATTATCACTTATACCAAGATAGGAACATTTTACTAATGATTAAACTAACATCAAAGTAGGAGAATTCTAACAAGCATTAAACTAATACCAAGTAAGTTAGGAACATTATAAAAATGATAGACTTATAGCTATGTAGGAACATTTTAACAAGCATTAAACTAATACCAAGGTGGGAACATTTTAACAAGGATTAAACTAATACCAAGGTGGGAACATTTTAACAAGGATTAAACTAATACCAAGGTGGAAACATTTTAACAAGGATTAAACTAATACCAAGGTGGAAACATTTTAACAAGGATTAAACTAATACCAAGGTGGGAACATTTTAACAAGAATTAAACTAATACCAAGGTGGGAACATTTTAACAAGGATTAAACTTATAGCAAGGTGGGAACATTTTAACAAGGATTAAACTTATAGCAAGGTAGGAACATTTGAACAAGGATTAAACTTACAGCAAGGTAGGAACATTTGAACAAGGATTAAACTTATAGCAAGGTAGGAACATTTGAACAAGGATTAAACTTATAGCAAGGTAGGAACATTTGAACAAGGATTAAACTTATAGCAAGGTAGGAACATTTGAACAAGGATTAAACCAATAATAAGGACCAAATACAAAGCAAGAATTGTAAAACTTATCTCTAGAAGCTACACTCACACAAGGTATAAATACACTATATATCCCTACTGGAAAAACCAGCTCAGACCAGCTTAGCTATCATGCTGGTCTGCCCTGGTTTTTCTGGGTCAAGATGGGACTGTGATGGATTTGCTGGTCTTAGGTGGATCTTAGCTGGTTTAAGCAGCCACCTTGCAACATTAGTTTTTTTAACTGGAAATGATGTGGGGTTGTTGTTTCCAGCTTGTTTAAAAGCTGTAATGTACTTGTATGGGTATAATAAAGATAACTTAATACATTGTAATGTATTAATGAAACTTCCTGTAGTATCCACATAGATCCATCTTTGCAATTAAGGCATCACTGGCAAGTTGTAAATTTATCTATATTTATATATAAATGTATATTTATTCTATTATACAAGTATTAACCCTGCCTTCCAAGAGTACATTTTTGTGACAAAATAAAAGGATGTGCCTTTTGAAATCTTATTTTGTACTTTTAATTTGATTTACTTGTACTAAACCGCTACTAAACAATTTTCTGGACTGTCACATGAGAAAGTGACAATTTAAGTCCAGTTCCAGGTGCATTATTTTTTCTTAGCTGTACAACACTATTATCTGATTTTATGTTTTCTTTATATTCTATTAAACAGATCAGTTGCTTATTCACGATCATTCATGAGAACATTTTAAATAATTTTGGAATATAACCAACAGTTTTGGCAACAGCCTCAGTTTTATTTGAACTCAAAATAACTTGTACAGCTTTGTGTCCAGACAAATGTACATTATCTCCAACTAAGTTTGTAAATGTTAATGGTGCATGCTCTTGAAGGCTGCTAAAAAACTGAAGAATGCCACTTCTGATTTTGTGTATACATGTGAAAGTTGGTAAAACCTTCTTAAACAGGAACTTGTTCACAATCTCCTATGTTGGTACATTTTACTAATTTTACCAACTGACCATTTGCAGACTCAAGTGCAAAAACACTGAGCCCACAGCGTATTTCAGTTCTTAACACCTAAAACAAATGGACTAATAAATGTATGTTAAATGTCATATTATGTAAACCATATAGAATCGTATTTTAAACATTGTTAACTTGTTATGGTGTTATTTTGTTTTCCAACATTATACGTATACAGCTTCTTTTAACAAAGCTACGTGCAAGAAATATTCATTATGTAAAATCACCTTTTAAACATGGCAAGCTATACAATAGAACCATGCTCTCCATTCCAAAGCCTTGCACAAATCTTTTACACACAAGGAACAAGATAGTCTTGTAATGTATGATGGTGGTTTTATTTATTGTATTCTATTGTTTATCACCTGGAATAACGTAGGCACACCTATATAGTATTGTTCACCTGTTTTTTCTAACCATTTTTTATACTCTCAGCAAAACAGAATGCATGTAATCTGGTACAAGGGTAAATTTATGAAAGGGGAAGATTCTTTTACACTATTAACAATCCTTCTCTCTCTAAGAGCAAGTTCCATGTCTTTCAACATTCATTTATCACTTTTTCTTTGCACTCAGTTCCTATCGCAGCTGACTCTCTCTATGCAGTTGAACCTAATCTTCACTTCTCAATTTGGCACAGCAGTGTTAAGATCTAGTGCTTGATTTCAGACATATCTTTCCATTTAGTGCATTTTGAAAATATTTTTCATTTACTGATTTTCATATTTCAAAGCAATCTTTTTAAAATAACCATCAAGTTGGATGTCTTTATTTGATTGTGAATTCTATTTCTCATTCAATTACCAGTAGTTAGTCAATATTTTTTAATTAAAAATTTATTATTATGACTACAATGGCTACCAATGGTACTGGCAATCAACATCCTGTGACAAAGGTTGCAGGTACAGCAATATTTGTGGAGAAAGTGTCAGCCGTACTTTGTCAGGAGATGGCTTCTTTCATGCAGGCCGAGGGATCTCACGATCTCCAAGCAATTCTGCCATCACCTAGTCCTGAATTTTTTACTTCTCCTCCTTTGCCAGATATTGGAGTCCATGCTGAACGTTTTTGCATGTAGATCAATTATGTGCAGGAATTAGTATGCCACGCCTTCCATGTACTGCAGAAGTTCATGCACTTGCATTTCATCTTTCAACAAATCCTTTCTCGATGGACAACAGTTGGATTCACTTCTTCCCCTCAGAGGTTTGAGCCCTGATACTTCAGTGCATTTCTCTCAAGCATAAATTGCTTGCCTCCATTTCTCCCTCAAAACACTCCTTTGTTATTTGTCATCCATTCTTCTGTTGTCTGAGACTTTCCATCATTTTCCCAAGGGTTTTTTCAGCTGAAGCCCATACCCTCCTACTCACCAACTTGTCTATATTGTCTTTGACTTCCCTTACCCTCTACACTTTGCTCCTGTGTTGATAAGATATATTTCTTGACACATCCCCCCCAACTTCCTTGTGAGATCTTAAATCAGCCCCTTTTCTGAGATGTACGATCTTTGGTGGGCTTCCAGACACCTTGGAGTCTCGTGTTTAATCTGCTAGATTGTACACTTCCCTATCTTCCCATTATCTCAACCTCCTCCCTTTCTAGTTCCTTTTTTGTCCTCCTCCTTTCTCTCTTTTACTGTTTCCTCCTTCCTGGACCATGTTGTACCGTTGTTCATCAATGCCATGTACAACATCAGTGTTACCAATGGCTACCCTATGAATTTGGGTCATGTGGGAGCCAGGCTCACTCATTTCTCAGAAGTTTGGGAGACTTTTTACTAGCAACCCTTGGAGCATTCGAGTTTTGTCAGAAGGACTCTTCCCCCTTTTCATCACACTACCCACCTTATCCCCTGTCCCAGTTGTTTTCCTTAGCTTATCCCATTTCCTGCCAGTGTCTCGCAGAAGCAGTTCAAATCCTTCTAATCAAGGGTGGCAATTGGACAGGTTTCTCCTGTGCTTCCAGTGTTCTTCTCCCAACTTTTTTTTGTCTTCCCCAAAAAGACCAGATATTGGTATCCTGTGATCGATCTCTCCCATCTGACTTGTTTCCTCAATGTGCCTTGGCTCACCATGAAATCCTAACTGTCTGTCAGATGGTCTTTTCTTCCAGGGCTCTGGATGATGAGATTTGACGTGTCCAACACTTATCTTCACATCCATATTGCTTTGGCTTCACATCGTTTTCTAAGTCTTGTCCACAAGTATCACATTTATCAATTCTGAGTGCTTCCTTTCAGACTTGCATAGGCACACGATTTTCTCATTCTCACAGGCTCAATTTCCATCACTTGATGGACAACTGGCTCCTTCTGGCTACGTCTTTTGCAGAGTCTTCCTCATGCATTCAACTTCTCAAAGAAGCTGATCACATGTGTGAGCTTATCAAGGTTGAGAAGTCCATTATCCACTTCACACAATATCTTATTCATCTGGGAGTGTTTTTCACCTCACATCTCAGTAGAACCCAGCCTTCTCCTCTTCATCTGAGTTACATGGAGTTTTTAGTTCAGAAGTCACTAGCAGCACTTTCTCTCCATACACGAGAGGTTCTGTCTCTTTTGGGGACTTGGACATCATTGGAGGCTCATATTCCTCTGTGCCATGCCAACAAGCATTCCTTGCAGTAAGTACTACAAATTCAATGGCACTTCATCAGGGGCCCTCTGTACTTACAGATACCCCTTTCTGCTTACCTTCAGTCCAACTTCCTCAGGTGGTTAAATAGGGACTGTGGGGTACCTATACCTTCTACCCATCCAGATGGCCATGTCTTCACAGATGCCTCATTTTCAGGATTGGGTGCATGCTACATTACACAGATCTCGAGCTATTGATTTTCAGGAAGAGTTAGGTCTTCACATCAACCTTTTGGTACTTCTTGCTATTCGTCAGGCAATGGTTAATTTTCTGTCATCTCAGTGGGGCATGACAGTTATGTTTCAGTCTATCAACTTGATGGTTGTTTCTTACATCACCAGTCATGGGGCATTCGATCCCAGTCTTGATATCTTGATCACTGGTGCACTCATTCTGAAATAGAATACAAACCATGGCTAGGTATAATATTGTTACAACAGCGGAAGTCACGCGACACTAGTAACACGTCATGAGCTCCTAGAAAAGTCATGTCCCTTCGTGAAGCCTCGAGTGTTTACTAGATGTGCGGTATTCTTGTATATAAGACCGCCAAGAAGTGGTGGCAACAATGAAATTGAATTGCAGACAGAGATAGAGATGACAATTGAGTCAAGCGTGGGAATTGTTCGTTCGTTGTGAATTATAGCGTTTGT
>NW_013669622.1:0-1502 GCF_000517525.1 Limulus polyphemus
CATGGTCACTCATTCCACCTTGATAAACACATGTCCAACCATGGTCACTCATTCCACCTTGATAAACACATGTCTAACCATGGTCACTCATTCCACCTTGATAAACACATGTCTAACCATGGTCACTCATTCCACCTTGATAAACACATGTCTAACCATGGTCACTCATTCCACCTTGATAATGCTGAGATTCTCAGTAGCGAAAAAATGTGTATTAACTTTCGCGACATAAAAGAAGCCATATTAATTAAACTGTTTGAACCAAATATTAATACGTATTTTGATATAGAGTTGTATCTTTTCTAACTTGTTTTTCAACTTTTACTTGTCTAATTTATATATATATATATATGGTGGTTATAGAAACATAATAACATTAAGCCTATTTTGATCTAAAGGACATAAACCTAACATATATTAGAATAATGTACGCATGTACACTTATGTTATTGAATACGATATCTGAAATTGTGGATTTTCTTAACGATTATGAAACTTTAACATCCGTAAACTTACCGTTTTCCAACCAACGCTGACCTTTATTCGAGGCCAAACAAACTTGCTAACCATTATTAGGCTTAACTAATTAAATACCAATCTATTTTTGTGTTTCTTAAATTGCGAATTAATTCATTGCAGTTGGTGAACCTGATGACGCCAGATTAAGCTGGTTAGATGTGATAACGATACAGATAATACTCTGTTTATTCGATAATAAACAAGATTTAAGATGATACTGTTAGAGTATTTCGTTTAAGTATTTAATATTGTTCTTTATTATAACAATATTTCATAATGTATTAGGACATAGTGTGGGGTACTATTTAGCTTTCCAGGCTACGGACTTGAAGGTCCAAGCTTTGATCTACGATATGCTATGAAACATGGTTCTACCCTTTCAGCTGTGGTCTCGTTATAACAGTAACAATAAATCTCACAGCTGTTTGAAGAATAGTCGTAATGGTGGCTTGTGAGCTTCAGTGGTTTCCCTTGGTCTAGTCAACAGTTCGAAATTAGGTTCGGTTACTCAATCTTTATTAAGGGAATATTAATAACTTAAATATTCATTTCTGTTGAATATATGTAGTCCATGCTGTAACATGTATCTTTAGCTTCCTTACCAGGTTTCCAACACCAAGAGAGGATAGTGGGAGAAAGCTATGTTTATACAAAAATGTTTATCTCATTTGTTATAATGATAACAGGCAGCTGGTTACAAATAATTAATAAGAGCTTGCGATTTTCCGGCAAGTTATTCCTTCCTACGTGTGACTACAGCTCCTTCCTATATGCGACTGCAGTTCCTTCCCACGTGTTACTACAGCTCCTTCCTATATGCGACTGCAGTTCCTTCCCACGTGTTACTGCAGTTCCTTCCCACGTGTGACTGCAGTTCCTTCCTAGGTGTGACTGCAGTTCCTTCCTACGTGAGACTGCAGTTCCTTCCTACGTGTGACTGCAGCTCCTTCCTACGTGTGACTGCAGTTTCTTCCTACGTGTGA
>NW_013669622.1:2350-20227 GCF_000517525.1 Limulus polyphemus
CCTACGTGTGATTGCACCTCCTTCCTACGTGTGACTGCAGTTTCTTCCTACATGTGACTCCAGTTTCTTCCTACGTGTGAATGCTTTTTTCTTCCTATGTGTGACTGCAGTTCCTTCCTACGTGTGACTGCAATTTCTTCCTACGTGTGATTGCACCTCCTTCCTACGTGTGACTGCAGTTTCTTCCTACATGTGACTCCAGTTCCTTCCTACGTGTGACTGTAGTTCCTTCCGACGTATGACTGAGGCTCCTTTTTACGTGTGACTACAGTTCCTTCCTATATGTGACTGCAGTTCCTTCCTACGTGTGATTGCACCTCCTTCCTACGTGTGACTGCAGTTTCTTCCTACATGTGACTGCAGTTCCTTCCTACGTGTGACTGTAGTTCCTTCCGACGTGTGACTGCAGCTCCTTTTTACGTGTGACTACAGTTCTTTCCTATATGTGACTGCAGCTCCTTCCTACGTGTGACTGCAGTTTCTTCCTACGTGTGACTGCAGCTCCTTCCTACGTGTGACTGCAGTTTCTTCCTACGTGTGACTGCATCCTCTAACTCGACAAAAGTTTGTTCCAGATAACCAGCTTCTCAACAAGAGTCATATCATGGTGAAATTGTTGTTTCAAATTACGATCAAGGCGCTCCAGCTGTGATATATTTCATTCCAACTGAGAACCATCTTGTTTCATCTTACTTAGAGCTTCAACCATAAGCTGTGCTTCATTCTTATGATCAGGATTAAGTTTTCTAACTGTTGCCTGATGGGAATCATTGTCCTTATTAACTTTGCATTTCATCAATGCTGCATCATTTGAATATAAATATCAGTCAGTTTGTCCTGATGTTTCACTATTCGTTCCACAAGACCAGAAACATGTATTCTGCTTTTTGTTATGGATCCCATAACTGTGAAACTGTGAAGTCTAACCTCACATAAATAATGACCAGAATAAACAGTAAGTAGAGGACCACCACCATCAAAATTGGTTCTTGCAACATCAGAATTTTTTAGACCTTCTAGTGAATCTCAAAGTATAACTCACGTGCGATTCAGATTGAAAATACCGATACAAAAGCAATCAAAGTATTATACATACATATGGACAGCCTCAGGGGAGGTAAGGAGATATGAGAATTGCCTTATTTTAATGTTATCTTTTTCACAATTATGATAGCATTTTATATTGTGAAATAAAAATGTGAGGCTCACTCTTCAATTGAATTCTACATATATTATTAATTCAAACCAATTTAAAGAAGTTACACCCCTTGAGTAAGAATACAGAAAAACAAATCCAGAATATACGAACCGGGATTTTAAAGTTGTGAATTACAGAGAAAAGGTATTGTGAACTTCTCCAGATTAGGTGATAATTTCACACTCAGAAGTTGTTATTAGTTATTGATGTAGTCTTCTCCCATTGACGCTATTGTTGCTGGACCCACTCCAATATTAGGTGATAATTTCACACTCAGAAGTTGTTGTTATTAGTTACTGATGTAGTCTTCTCTCATTGACGCTATTTTTGCTGGACCCACTCCAAGATTAGGTGATAATTTCACACTCAGAAGTTGTTGTTATTAGTTACTGATGTAGTCTTCTCCCATTGACGCTATTGTTGCTGTACCCACTCCAAGATTAGGTGATAATTTCACACTCAGAAGTTGTTGTTAATAGTTACTGATGTAGTCTTATCCCATTGACGCTATTGTTGCTGACCCACTCCAAGATTAGGTGATAATTTCACACTCAGAAGTAGTTGTTAATAATTACTGATGTAGTCTTCTCCCATTGACGCTATTGTTGCTGGACCCACTCCAAGATTAGGTGATAATTTCACACTCAGAAATTGTTGTTAATAGTTACTGATGTAGTTTTATCCCACTGACTCCGAGATTAAGAAGACGAAGACCTGTTTACTGTTCGCCAGGTTTTCTGAATAACGAGCAACAACTAATAATTAATAACGTATGGTGTTAAATTATATGAACTATATTTCTGATTTCTTGTGACATAATTAAAATTGACGAAGAAATTACATTTCACTAATTCGATCCAGTTCACTCCATAAATAGCGCCTCAACCTCTAACATGACTGCCGTAATCTATTTAGTCTAAAGATTCTTTATTTACGAAAAAGACTCTTCTGCACTGGATGCTTTACTTTCACTCAGAAGTTTGGCCCGGCATGGCCAGGCTATTAGAGTGCTCGACTCGCAATCTGTGGGTCGCGGGTTCGAATCCTCGTCCCATCAAATATGCTCGCCTTTTCATCCGTGGAGGCATTACAATGTGACTGTCAATCCTACTATTCTTTGGTAAAAGAGTAGCCCATGAGTTGGCGGTGGGTGGTGATGACTAGCTGCCTTCTCTTTAGTCTTTTGCTGCTAAATTAAGAACGGCTAGCGCAGATAGTCCTCGTGTAGTTTTGCGCGAAATTCAAAAGAAGAAGTAAGAAATCACTCAGAAGTTTTTATTGATAATAATGTACTAGAAATATGCGCTTAAATAATCCACAAACATACGTTTATTTTTCTTAATTTGAGCCATCATTTAAAAATAAACAACTATATATATATATATATCCTAAAAAAATCTATCAAACATTCAACCTTCGTAATTCAAACATATTGAACATTGGCTGAAACTAATGCAAAAGGCAAGAAGAAAAAAGTCACATCTGTAGTGCCATCTATGTGTGATTTTGAAAAGCATGGAGATTTTTAAAATTTTATTCCAAAACCATAAATAATTGAAAAAAAAAAAACAACTATAATCAAAACATTGCTGAACATGAAGAATAATTTGTTTACACAATAATGAAACTAGTTTCGTGATAATTCATGAAATCTTTAAATTTGGTTAACAAATGAAGATTCTGAAATCTGCCTATAATTATCCAATTTATTGATATGAAAGACAAATCCGCACTAATTGAAAGTCTGGCATTAATCTATAAAAGTTATACTTGACGTTCCAGTTTCGTATTTACATATGTAAATGTATGAGCATATTTACGACCGGTTACACAGCTAAGGAAACTGTTAATGACAAAACCGTGATGGACTGACAAACGTTGACCATAATTCGGTTTAATATTTTGTTTTCAAGAGCCTTTACATAAAACTACTGTTAGACATAGGATGTAAATACGATTTTTATTTTTTCTAACATGCTAACTTTCAAGATATCAAATTTTATCATTGTTATGCTTTTAGTAGCATTGCAATTACCAAGATTTCCATTTATTCTTCCATTTCTATGTATGTGTATATAATAAATGCGCTAACACTTCTGAGCCGTGGTTGCGTTATTATAGTAAAAATCATACCCCTCAACGTTTTAACTTCTACGACAGTCAATATGTATATTTGTGGTCGGACGAAGCCTAGTGGCGGGAAGCGAATCAAAATATCTAAGGTTCACGCCGTGGATCATGCTTCTGAGTTTTAGCTGTTCAACCTGAATAGCATGTTATACACTAAGTGTCAGAGACTCAGAGGATTCGGACAAATACCTATATTTTTATTGGCCCGGTATGGCCAGGTGGTTTGGGCGCTCGACTCGCACTCTGAGGGTCGCGGGTTCGAATCCCCGTCACACCAAACATGCTCGCCCTTTCAGCCGCGTGGACGTTATAATGTGACGGTTAATTCGTTGGTAAAAGAGTAGCCCAAGAGTTGGCGGTGGGTGGTGATGACTTCCCTCTAGTCTTACACTGCTAAATTAGGGACAGCTATCGCAGATAGCCCTCGTGTAGCTTTGCGCGAAATTCAAAAGAAACAAACAAATTATTTAAACGTTAAGGTTCTCGTAGTAATTCAATAGATGAATTTAGCTCAGAGTTACCTGACCACTACAATAACTAGGGAGTTGTATAGAACAAAAGTAATCTTACAAGTTTATTTTCACATAAGTATAAAAAGTGGCATTTTTTGTTACTGACATTGTATTATTCTTACTGACATCGATAGAAATGTGTTTGTTATTTAAGTATTTGCGGACAGTGTTAATAAAGCGAATATTTTTAACCACTGTCCTTAAATAACCAGACAGTCGGCATCCTGATATGGAAGTACAGGTGTAGAGAGAGATTTGTAGTGGAAAAATGAAAGAGACAAGATACGATGCTAAGGATGAAAACGAAAACACTTCATTAACTGAAGAAGAACTTAAGACCAGAGGCTGATTGTTGAAATGTTAGACAATACGTTATGATGAAGCTAGAGAGTAAAGGAACGAACTGTATTAAATGAAACAGATAAATAAAAGAACATTGCATTTATTCAGGAGAAAATTTAAATCAGCTTTCCCGAAAATAAAAATTAGCTACACACGATCAGCAGAAGTGAAGGTTAAAACGCACACGAGACTTCGACAATTCATCTCGCTTCCTTCCAGAAAGAAAACAAATTTGTGTCAAAATTCCATTCACGATACTTCTTCTATCTGTAGTCGACCAATCAGAATGACAGGTCACAAGAATCAGGAAGTATTAATGCTTCATATAACTGTCAGTAATCTTACTTTAAAACAGAAGACAGCACCTGATGGTGAATTTAACAAACGACCTCGAGCAAACTTAGCATGTTTCAAATTACAACTTCGAAACGTTTAAAAACTTTATAGATGTCAAATAAGTACAATAGAAGAACAGGAAATTTAGTATTTTCACACTACGCTCTAACAGTAAGTTAGATAGAAATAATAATAATACTTTTCCTTTACGAATTTTTTTTACAACGACAATGATGCAGTTCAAGAACTCACTACAAATCATTCATTTTTTTAATCACAACTTACCGTATTGATCAGTTTTACAATCAACATATTATCCCAATTGTCAGTACTTGATTAAGAAGATTTCATTGTCAAAACTGTTATTTTATACAACAATGATTAGAAATTTTTAGAATAACCATTTCCTCGAGTAACAAATGAACCGCGAAACAAAATAGTGTTAATAGGTTAAATATTCGTGAAAAATTCACGCCAAACTGGATTGGATTTCAAATCAGCTGTTCGTGAAAATATAATTACAATTGTTGGTTTTTAAAATCAAGCTCCACTAGCTGAGCTAGATATGATGGCAGCCAAAGACAGTTTAAAAGGATATTTTTTAATGAGTGTTCTAAATACGCAATGGCTTAATTAAAAGAATGTATAAAAATCACAGGCAATGTAAAACATGTTAAACCTGCTGGTTCTATTTCAACACTTAACGGTTAAAACTAAATAAATACGATTGTATTTTAGGTGAAATCTTGATTGTGATCATGCCTAACATGTAGATCTTCAACCCTAGTTTTAAATACATTTAGTTTGTATTCTCTTTATGGACGAATTAATAGGAATATGGAAAACACTTGCATTCAGATATGATTTTTATTACAGATATTAGGCCTAATTATTTCATTTCATGATCAGCGTTTAATACCCTAAAATTCAAATATTATGAAATAATTGTGCTTTTTTTTGTACTAAAGCATCGAGGAATATTCAATAATTGACTGCTGGGAACTCCCCTTAAAAAGAGTCAAATATCAGATATAACATTAACAGTAGATGCATAAGTAGTGAAACGAAGTCTAGTAATGAAAACAAACACGATTGTAAGTATTAAAAACATTATTTACGTGGGGTCGAACATTATATAATACCTTGTTCTGGCATCAGCAAATTTTATATCTTTCAATACACCTTCCTTTAATTTAAGAATTTAAGATATGTTATCACTTTCACAAACTGTTGAATGATACAGAACACATTCTTGGTTATAGAATTAACTAAATCTATAGATTCTAGTTTTTTAGTCAGCGCAAAACTGTACAATGTTTTCTTTTTAAATATTTTTTTTTCATTATGCCAACTGCAGGGATCGATCCCCGAATTTTAGCTTTATAACCATCGAGCTTATACTCTTGTTGAAACTGTGTGAAGTAAAAACGTTAAGTCACAGCATCTCAATACGTACAAAAATGTTTAAATTTAAAACGAAATAAACAACCTGCGAAAATAAAAGTTAAATCTTTACTTTTGGTGCCCCCTCCCGGCTCCATTGGCTCAACGGTAAGTCTGACAACTTATAACTCTGAAACCGGTTTTCGATATCCCTAGTTGGCACAGCATAGACAGTCCATTAGGTGGCTTTGTGCTGAATATAAACAAACAACAAGAAAATAAAGTTTTACGAGTCCTCCTTCCTCAGAGGCCTTTTCCTCTCAGGACACATTTCTGTATAATCTCGTTTTCTATTTATTGCTTTTCTTTGAAGGTGTAATAAATATAGGTTTACCTAAAGACTCATTAAGAAAACGGTTTATAAATGACCTTATACTGAACAACAATAAACGTAAATTGTTATAAATGTTAATGTAGTTTATTCATAACTAAGGCAGATTTTTTTCTTTTCTTACAATATACATTTATGAAATTATAACGCGGTCTTACAAGTAACCTTATCCTTCATCTACTGTCGTTAAAAAGTATTCCGCGTTTCTGAAGCAAATTCTTCGCAAATATTTATAAAGTTATCCTCTCATTTCTTAAATAATTGACACTGCACAGCAGAAATACGGGATATTTTATCAAAGTGACCCAATGAAGTGTTGTTCTTCGTTCAAAGTGCTCATGTTATTTAAACAACATGTTGTATTTTAGCGAACTGTGGTCTATTCCTATTACAATAAATATCTCCCTCACGTGCTCCAAAAAAAAAAATGAATTTCCTATAGTGATGAAAAGAACGTTTTTGATATATGTCAAGTTTGCTTAAATTCTCTATATTCATGTAGCTATTGGATACCAAGTTTCCAGTTGTGTTATTGTAACTACTGGATACCAGTTGTTTTATTGTGATTCTGCTCATTATAAATCGGTTGTCGAGAAACTCAGAATATGTGGTGACCATAGGAACTTTTGTATTTGAGCTCTTACATTTGCTGGTTCCCGGTACCGAAGTGTTTGTGTATGTCTTATTAAATGTCGATTTTACGGAAAGCATGTCTTCTGTTTAGCGATAGTCAACGCTAACCTATGACAGTAATATTTCTTCTAGCTATCAAGCCTTTAAATATAATGTTTTTCATGAAAAAAAAATTAATACGATATCTGGTTCTGTCAAGAAATTAAATATTATTATGTCAAAAGTTTTCTTCGTATTCACATTTTCACGTCGCCCTAGTGTTTTCTTCGTATTCACATTTTCATGTTGTCCTAGCTTGCAATAGTGTTCCTCAGCATTAGACTTAACTTCAAACTATCTTTGCTTTTGAAAATTATCAATTATTTTATCATTCTCTCCTTTGGATATTTATTTTGTATTATTTTTGTGTCTTAGGCATTATTAAATAAAAAATAATTATCTTACTTGAACATTTGCAAATATTATTAAGTTTCTCCTTTGGATAATAATACTTATTAGTTTGTAACATTTGATATATTTTAACCACTTCATTACCACTATATATATATATTTTCATTGTCATGGCCTTTACAAGTTTTGATTTTGATCACTAATAATCAGACGTTTTGGTTTGACTCAGAGAATTACTTTGAAAAGGAAAATATTAAACTAATACCGAGCTCTTGCATGTTTGTATAATTTGAACAAAAGTATTTATATTTTATTTAGATCGTTACTAGTTCTTACAAACTAAAATAATAATGAGTCAGATGGACATGTACTTAATCCTCTCAATCTTAAGCCAGATGTGCATGTACTTAATCCTATCAATCTTAAGCCAGATGTACAAGTACTTAAGCCTATCGATCATGAGCCAGATGTACATGCATGTAATCCTATCTATCTTGAGTCAGATGTACATGTACCTAAAACTATCTATCATAAGCCAGATCTATATGTACTTAAACCTATCGATCATGAGCCAGATGTGCATGTACTTAATCCTATCCATCTTGAGACAGATGTACATATACTTAATACTATCCATTTTGAGCCAGATGTATATGTACTTAAACCTGTCGATCATGAGTCAGTTCTTTATGTACCTAAGTAACCTAGTAAAACATATAACAAAAATCGAGGTTTATCTTGAGTTTAGTTTCATGTTGATCTACCAGGAGTACTACTTTGTAATCTTTAAGCTACCTTTTCTATTATATTTTGTTAGAAGTTTTTCTTAGCAGGACATTGTTTTCTTAACGATTTTGTGTGTTGTCCTTGTATGTACATGTTCTTCGAACAGTCAGGTTTTATATTCGGTAATACCCTACCCTGCAAGTAAATATGTTATTTGTATGTATGCAGTATACAAAAACTTTAATAAACGGTGTTTGTTTATTTGAAGTTAAGCACAAAGCTACACAATGGGCTATCTGTGCTATGCCCGCCACGGGTATCGAAACCCGGTTTCTAGCGTTGTAATTCCGCAGACATGTAGCTGTGTCACTTGTGGGAGACAATAAACGGTGTAAACACAATTGTATACATAAAATATAGGACAATGAATATATCTAAGAACCTAATAAACCACGAGCTCAACTATGTTCATACCTTTGTGTAATCACCTGATAAGAAAACATTTATGTTCACAATTGTCAACCAATCTTCTGCGTGTTTTACAAGAAAGGTTGACTTAATAAAGAGCAAACCGTAAACCTGTTGAAATTCAATTTATCTTCAAAGTGCCTAAAAACAAGAATGAAATATTTGCGTTAGGGCAGCTAATTAAAATTAGAGTAAAGTCATTTGTTCCTCTTTGTAAGCGTAATTGTTTCATTACATTTATTTTGTTCTCATTCATGTCTGTAAGTATGAGAAACTTTTAATACTCATTAAACCTTATTTATTACCAGCATACCCCAAATAATGTTTACTGCATCTATAATATTATGATTAAACTTACCAGCATTAGGAAAACGATTAAATGTAGTGCGTTAGATGTACTTCAATTATCCAGAAAATAATATTTAATCTAGCACAGTTTTAGCATGAACTTCATCTGTACGATGACTGTTGTTGTTTAAAGTTAAGCACAAAGCTACACAATGGCCTATCTGTGCTCTGCCCACAACGGGTATCAAAACCCGGATTCTAGCGCTGTAAGTCCCCCAGACATACCGCTGTGCCACTGGTGGGCTCTACGATGGCCTTTGTTGTTGTTGTTTGAAGTTAAGCACAAAGCTACACAATGGGCTATCTGTGCTCTGCCCACCACGGGTATCGAAACCCGGATTCTAGCATTGTAAGTCCGCAGACATACCGCTGTGCCACTGGGGGACTGTACGATGGCTTTTGATTTAAAATCAGCTATTACTTATGATCTATAGTTAATGTATATAAAATATTAAACAATTTTCGGAATACTAAGTTTATTTATTATATCTGCTATTGAGCAGCTATATAATGTGAAGAACTGAATAGTGGCCAATGACTCTTTTTCTTCATTTCACCTATCCAGTGTATAGGTTTTTCTCACAATGACTATAAAGCACGTTCACACCAACAGTATGTTACATTCAGTAATGACTGTTATTAGTTTAGAAATTCGGTTGTCACGAAAAAAGGATAAAATTCTACATCCAAATGTAGTTTGTCTTTATAACCTGATATACATTGTAACTGATTTTAATAAAATTCTACAGTTTGTAGTTTGTCTTTATATCCCGATATATATATTGTAACTGATTTTAATAAAATTCTACATCCAAGTGTAGTTTGTCTTTATAACCTGATATACATTGTAACTGATTTTAATAAAATTCTACAGTTTGTAGTTTGTCTTTATAACCCGATAAATATATTGTAACTGATTTTAATAAAATTCTACATCCAAGTGTAGTTTGTCTTTATAACCCGATATACATTGATTACACTTTGGTGTTAAAACTTTCACACATTTATCTGATCCTTAGAAGTTACTTAATCTGTTTATTAACATTATTCCATCCATATGAAGCCGAAACGTTGACATAAAAATATCATGTGCGTATCTGTATAATGGTAGTTTTTAACAACACTATCATTCTTAAGATCGCGAAAATCAATAATCACCACTCTATTAAAATATTTTTCAAACATAAGAAATTTTAGATCTAGCAGCTATTGCATTTTCTACATTCCCCTCGGAATGGATTCACCAGATTTAGAGTTAATCACATTTTTTATGATTCGTTATTGCTTTGTTTTTACATCTTTATGAAATAGTAATAATAAAAAGATATTCAGTTTAACTTGCATTTCTCCAGATTTTCTTTATGATTAAAGTAGAACTAAGTAGCTTTCCATTAATAAGAATATAAATTTCTCCAGCTATTTTAATCATAAAGAAAATATATCCTTATTAATGGAAAGCTAGTTAGTTCTATTTTAATCATAAAGAAAATCTGGAGAAATTTAGCTAACTAGCTTTCCATTAATAAGGACATAAATTTCAAACTTTTCATCTTATCAAAAGATAATTTAAGTGAAACTTGAGTCTCCGCTAAAAAGCGGTTTCCTTTATAGAATATTACACGTAAAGATTTTCATGTTAACACATTTTCTTGAGATTCGTTTCCATTATTTATTATAGTTACAAATCCTCTAGGCTTACATAATATGGTAGACACTACCTAAAATAGTGTATCTTTGAGTGTAGATAGTTTAGGCCAGGGGTGCGGCATGGCCAGGTGGTTAGGGCGTTCGACTCGTAATCTGCGGGTTTGTTTGCTTTGTTTCTTCAAGTAAAACACGGCACAGTCTCTCTTCAGTCATGTTTTACTTAAACATTACTGTGTACACCCCTTCCGAAGCTTAGACTTGATTCGCGCCTAGTAAAAGTGCTATACAGTTTAACAAACTGATATCAGTTCTGTTATCTTTACCATTCGGCAAAGCAATTTTCTTGGATATAGAATTGTCCGTAAATCTTCCTTCTTGAATTATTGAGAACTTTATCTTCCTTGAGTTAAGGAAGCAACTTTAACGAAATCTAGGTATCTAAACATGCTGAATAGCATTCAAATATGTGCAGTTCTTTTAAGTAGCAACTTTCATTATATTGTGGTACAATTAGAAACTATTAAAGAAGCACGAGTTTTTTTATGTAAAATGTTTGTAGGGTATTTCACCAATCAACATGCTCCCTCAACAAGCGCCACCAATCACCATGCTCCCTCAACAAGCGCCACTAATCAACATGCTCTCAAAAAGAAGCGCCACCAATCAACATGCTCCCTCAACAAGCGCCACCAATCAACATGCTCCCTCAACAAGCGCCACCAATCAACATGCTCTCACAACAAGCGCCACCAATCAATATGCTCTCACAACTAGCGCCACCAATCAACATGCTTCCACAACTAGCGCCACCAATCAACATGCTTCCACAACTAGCTCCACCAATCAACATGCTTCCACAACTAGCGCCACCAATCAACATGCTTCCACAACTAGCGCCACTAATCAATATGCTCGCACAACAAGCACCACCAATCAACATGCTTCCACAACAAGCGCCACAATCAACATGATCCCACAACAAGCGCCACCAATCAACATGCTCCCACAACTAGCGCCACCAATCAACATGCTCCAACTTAGTAACAAATTACTTTCCAAACATTTTTCATTGGTCTGAAAGCTACTTCTAATCTTAAACGATTAACCATAAGTTTGTATAACATCCCTAACATGAACTTCAAACTAGAGGAATTTAACTAAATGTGCATATTCCATGAGGCTTAACGTTCTAATGTTTGTCCAAAAATTAGTTTAAAAAACACTATTATTTTATATATATCATACACATTATTTGTAATTAAAGCCTCCAAACTGATCTGTTGCCGTGATTGGTGGTCGACAAAGAACAAATTGAACTTTGTTATTTAATTTCTGTAGTGCGTATTGGTGTATAAAAGATAGATTAATACTAGAAATTAACTACCTTATAACACCAATATGTTGTTTTCATTTAGCTATACACTCAACGTTTCGCTTTACAGCTTCTTCAGGAGTGTTGACTAAAACACATACCAAAACTGACAGTACAAAACTTCAAATTGTTTAAATTATGTATTTACTCGCTACCACGAGTATATTTAAAAAATACATCAGGTGTAATATAGTACTCTAGTCCTATGCTTTAAGAATATAATTTTTGTAAGCTATTTGATTAGATAAAATAAACGTTTAGCTGTATTTTCCGAAATTCGGAATTTTTATGCCACTTGTGAAAGTACCAATAGGTTTAGGTTGAATTTCTGTATAAATAACGTAAGAGTTAAAAGTGATAAGATAATTTGTTTTTTTTTGTGTGTTGAAGGATATCTATGATTTGAGCTAAGATATATATTATACTGATCTATAAGAAATATGAAAGGCATACTTCTGAGGGGAAAAAAACCTGATTTTGAAAAAACAAAATTAAGACATAGTTACTCCTCAACGTATTTATAGGAATAATTGCAAGTATTATAATTATTATATCTCAACACTTTGACAGTAGACTACATGTTTCTTTTACATATAGTTGTTAGAATCATTCACAAACTATGCAATATGTTAATCGTTTTGATACTCAAGTAATGCGGTTTTTGATGTAGTAGACGCTCCTTGAATCCTGTATGGATGTTTTGAGGTCATCACACAAAATACTACACATTTTGAAGAGCAAGTAATGCGGTTCTTGCTGTGCTGTTTGGGTGTGAAATGTAAGTAACTGCGCATGTCGGTGGGATTATAATGTACAGTAGAGAATGTACCCTGCCAGAATTAAAAACAAAAACAGGAGCGTGTTAAGAAATGTGTACATAACGTGAAAAATGACTTGGGAAGAAATGATTGGATAAAGTATAATGTGGAACGTTGTGTTACATGGATAAAGTATAATGTGAAACGTTGTGTTACATGGATAAAGTATAATGTGAAACGTTGTGTTACAACCATTTCATTGTGCTAGATTGTTAGAACAAAGATCCCGTAAGTTCTCAAAGTAAATAAATATGGAGAAGTAATGAATATCGCCTTGAAGAAAGTCAACACCGAAAACCGAGTGAAAGTGATACGATTGAAGGAAGCCTAATTTAAGTTCATTAGTTCTACAGATAAAGAAGATTAAAAATGATCCCGCATTAATTTCTTCCCTATCTCAAAGCATAACTTTTAATTATCAGAAATATGACGAATTGTTAAGTCATGTAAAAAACAGTTTTGAATGAACTGAGAGATTAGAAAAAGTGAAAAGCTTCGTTAACAGCGGATATTTCAAACTTGAAATACAGACTTAACGAAGAACGAGCAGAACAACAAAATTGCAATCAAAACCCGGCCCGGCATGGCCTGGTGGTTAGGGCGCTCGACTTGCAATCTGAGGGTCGCGGATTCGAATCCCTGTCCCGCCAAACATGCTCACCCTTTCAGCCGTGGGGGTGTTATAATGTGACGGTCAATCCCACTATTCGTTGGTAAAGAAAAGCACAAGAGTTGGAGGATGGTGATGATGACTAGCTGCCTTCCCTCTAGTCTTACACTGCTAAGTTAGGGAGGGCTAGCGCAGATAGCCTCCGTGTAGCTTTGCGCAAAATTCAAAAACAAACAATAATCAAAACCTAGTTGTCATTAGAGTTTTCAAAATCATTAAAGACAATACAAAGGTAAATAATTAAGAAGATAGCTTAGACACGAAAAGGAAACTTAATGGGATAGAAACCTCGCATAGAACAGGTAAAAATACACAAATGGAAAATTTCCAAGTCCATCTTACAGCAAGATTTTGTAACAGGTCTGTTCGTGAAACATTTCATCCAGGTACGAATAACAAGATGAAATGAACAACGAAGGAAGTTAGACATTTTTAATGAACATCTATCACAGCTTTTTAAAGATGTATTTCATGAGACTAAGAATGTTAAAAGATTAAAAACATATAACTTCTTATGGTTAGAGAATTGTATAGTTTTATGAAAATCGAAGAATTTATCAATTTTATATACATTAGAAATTAAATTGATATCAAAACAATGTAACGTATTTATATTTTATTTTGATGAAAGTCAAACAATGTAACGTATTTATATTTTATTTTTGATGAAAGTCAAAAATGTAACTATTTTATTTTGATTTTGATGATAGTCAAAACAATGTAACGTATTTGTATTTTATTTTGATGATAGTCAAAACAGTGTAACGTATTTGTATTTTATTTTTGATGATAGTCAAAACAATGTAACGTATTTGTATTTTATTTTGATGATATCAAAACAATGTAACGTATTTGTATTTTATTTTGATGAAAGTCAAAGCAATGTAACGTATTTATATTTTATTTTGATGATAGTCAAAACAATGTAACTTATTTGTATTTTATTTTGATGATAGTCAAAACAATGTAACGTATTTCTATTTTATTTTGATGATAGTCAAAACATTGTAACGTATTTGTATTTTATTTTGATGATAGTCAAAACAGTGTAACGTATTTGTATTTTATTTTGATGATAGTCGAAACAATGTAACGTATTTGTATTTTATTTTGATGAAAGTCAAAACAGTGTAACGTATTTCAATTTCATTTTGATGACAGTTAAAACAATGTAACGTATTTGTATTTTATTTTTGATGAAAGTCAAACAATGTAACGTATTTGTATTTTATTTTTGATGAAAGTCAAAACAATGTAACGTATTTGTATTCTATTTTGATGATAGTCACAACAATGTAACGTATTTGTATTTTATTTTTGATGAAAGTCAAAACAATGTAACGTATTTGTATTTTATTTTTGATGATAGTCAAAAATGTAAATAGTTTCCACCATTTTGATTTTGATAATCTAAGTGATTACATTGAAATTGATCAGGGTGAAAATAAAATTAGTGAATTTTCTGGTATTTTAATATACTTTATGAATGCTAAGAGTCCAAGGAAAAGAAATATGGATGAAACTTGACATGAATTACAGTGGATACTATTTCATTTATTTGTGGTATTTGTAGAAATTTGGCTCAAAGGTAACGATTTAATGTTTGATATTCAAGATGACTCTGCAAAGGTTTTCAAATAAGCAAGAAAGAAAATGCGGAGGCATTTCAGCCTGTATTAAAGAGGAAATATCACTTGACGTGTGTCAAATTTTATTGATTTTGAATGATGATATTGAATTAATAGTATTGCGAATTAATAGTTTATATTTAGACTGCTTCTGTAGAATTTAAATAATGATTTAATTAATACACGAGACGTTCCTCAGTCTCTGTTCTGGGACCACTGATGATTTAGATAATACATGAGACGTTCCTCAGTCTCGGTTCTGGGACCAGTGATGATTTAAATAATACATGAGACGTTCCTCAGTCTCGGTTCTGGGACCACTGATGATTTAGATAATACATGAGACGTTCCTCAGTCTCTGTTCTGGGACCACTGATGATTTAAATAATACATGAGACGTTCCCAGTCTCTGTTCTGGGACCACTGATGATTTAGATAATACATGAGACGTTCCTCAGTCTCGGTTCTGGGACCAGTGATGATTTAAATAATACATGAGACGTTCCCCAGTCTCTGTTCTGGGACCACTGTTGTTTTCATTATAGGTTAATGAGGTTACAGATTTATCATTTGATGTAAAGCCGATTTTACTTACAGATGATGCTATAATTTCAGCTCAAAATAAGAAATTAACGTATTTAGTTAAAATGGTAAACTTGTTATTGGATAAGCTAAATTATTGGCATAGGGATAGTGATTTCATTTAAAATATTGAAAAGACAAAATGTATAAGTGTTCACAATAACACAAAAATACTACATATATATATATATATATATATATATGAACGAAATATTTCTTGAAAGATAGCTCCCCAGTAGCACAGCGGTGTGTCTGCGGACTTACAACGCTAGAATTCGGGTTTCGATACCCGTGGTGGGCAGAGCACAGATAGCCATTATTTAACTCTGTGCTTAACTACAAACAAGCAAACAAATTTGAAAGATATTCGTCGATCAAGGTTTTGGATATTATAACTGAGTATAATTTAAACTGGTTTGAACACATAAGAACTGTTAGAAGAAATAGCTGTAAGACGTAAGTGTAAAATACACAGATTAATTTATAGGTAATGCCTGATAACTCTTTTATTGTAGTATATTTTTGGGAAGACTTTCAGAATATAATACAAATATTTTGTTTCATTTTCCAAAAAAAGATTTATGAGAGTTATTTTGAGTTTAAACTATTAGAATTTTCTGAATAAGTTATATATAAGCTAAAAATATTCAATAATTATAATATCAAATATTATCTAGCTCCCCCAATGGTAAATCTTAAGACTTACAATGCCACAAACCAGCCTTCGGTACTCGATATGAGCAAAGCACAGATAGCCCATTGTGTAGCCTTGTGTTTAACAACAAACAAAAACTATCATCTAGTAAATGATAATAATAAATAATTAATTAATATACCCAATCTTCAGAGTTGTTTGCTATAAAATAACATCCATACTCATGATGCGATAATTAATGCTGATTTACGCCACTGTTTAAAATTATTAATAAGTCTGTGTTAGCTACACTATACCTGTTGTAGTCCAATGCTAGAGTTCTTCATGTCGGCTGGAATAGTATTAAGTTGATGAAGTGTACTTGAGGTACTAAAAATCCTAATTAGGGTAAAGATTTTTCAATACTTTATATATATTTATTTTAATATCATATGTTATTATGTAACATTTTGATTATTATTAGAAAAACTTTTCATTAGTTTGTTTGTAATTAAGCACAAAGCTACACAATGGGCTATCTGTGCTCTGCCTACCACGGGTATCAGAACCCGGTTTCTAGCGTTGTAAGTCCGCAGACATACCGCTGTTCCACTGTGGGGTATTAATAAGTCAATGTTTATTGTCATTTAGTGGTATCCAATGTATTACAAATTATATAATTTGTTTTGTGTGTTTATTTTTAGTTATTAATATATCTTTTATGTTAGATGATGCACTTTGTACAACATTTCTTAATTTTTTGGCTTTTTTACGTCTTAATTTCATATGAATTTGATTATAGTTAAACTTATTTCTCCTTTACAGCATTTTGTACTATTTAGTATGTGAATAAAATTGGATTGAATTGGAAAAAAATGATTCTTTTTTTGCGTATGCATTATTCGAAAAAAAATGGAATTAATTTACATAAAGTATAAAATATTTTCCTACCAAAATATCGACGTATCTCTTGTAAAGAGAGGGTAACTGGTCTAGATATTTGCTGAACTCACGTTCATTAAGGTAACCAACGAAAATACTTGCAAAATTTAAAGTTGGAAAACATTTTTACAAATGGCTACTCTGCTAATCTGTTCACAGGTTTTTTTCACTAAAAAAATAAAGCAATTACATTTTAGGACTTAGAGCAGCGAGTTGGATTAGCGTAACAGTATCAGCGGAAGGCTTAAGTAAAGTACGTTTCTTTGGAAAATATTTTAAAATAACCAGTTCTTCGTTCTGAGGTATTCGCGTACAATGCTTTCATGTCCTTGTTGGACGAAATAACATTTTCAGAGATAGGGATAAATATTAGTGTATGGAAAATACCTCGATCTTGACTGGTGACGTTAATATGTGTGTGTGTGTGGAAAAATTAAAAACAGGTTCTGTTACAAAGACTACATAATTACCGAATAAAATACATTAGGTCATTAGCTGACACTTTTGAGTTCTTAGCCAACGTGAGGAGTTCTCCAGCATCAATCATGTTACGGATAGTATCATCAATGGTATCTTGTAGAGGATCTTCATGTCACGGATAGTATCATCAATGGTATCTTGTAGAGGATCTTCATGTCACGGATAGTATCATCAATGGTATCTTGTAGAGGATCTTCATGTCACGCATAATATCATCAATGATATCTTGTAGAGGATCTTCATGTCA
>NW_013669622.1:21013-27482 GCF_000517525.1 Limulus polyphemus
GTGTCATCAATGATATCTTGTAGAGGATCTTCATGTCACGGATAGTGTCATCAATGATATCTTGTAGAGGATCTTCATGTCACGGATAGTGTCATCAATGGTATCTTGTAGAGGATTTTATGTCACGGATGGTATCTTGGATGGTATGTTGTAGATGATCTTCTTGTCATGGATGGCATCTTGGATGGTATGTTGTAGATGATCTCTTGTCATGGATGGTATCTTGGATGGTATGTTGTAAGAGGATCTTTTTATCATGGATGGTATCATGAACGGTATGTTGTAGATGATCTCTTGTCATGGATGGTATCTTGGATGGTATGTTGTAAGAGGATCTTTTATCATGGATGGTATCATGAACGGTATGTGGTAGAAAATCTTCTTGGGGAAGCTGGTACAATGATGAGTCAGTAAATCGGCATAAGGTTTCCTGAAGGTAGGGATCCTTTTGCCATCTGACAAAGACTTTTCCATTATCAAACGGTTTAACGATGATCTATTTCCGGGAGTTCTCATGGTGCTTTCGTTTCTTCGGATGTAAGGTTAGGTTTTGGTTTGAAATATGTTTGGTTGATCTCGAATCGGCATTCGTCTATGAAATAATAGAGTGGTAAAAATATCCATTTGGAGTCCAATTAAAGGGTTGATTTTGAAAAATTGGGGTTGATGCACTTGGTTCAATATATTGTAAGCTATTTTCTGTATCATTAGGGAATGTGCCGCTAGGATCCCGGTTGTAGAAGTGTGAGTTGAGTTTTAAAAGTATAAAAAATAGTTTGTAGTCTCGCTTGGCTTGGAATTGACTTACATTTAGACGTGTATTTGCACATTTTAAACTTTTTTCTAGTACAATTTTCAGCATTTAAGACATAAAGATCATTTATTAAAATCACAAATTTTAAAGTCTGGATATGAATTTATTCTATGGGTGGTTTTAAGGGCTATTTTCTTCTTGTGAATTGAAGAATGCCAAATTTGAAAAACTTCTTTGTTTTTAAGTCACGATGAACAAAGTAATAGGTGGAATTCAAGAATAACTTTTGATTGATTAGAATGGACAGTATTTTCATGAACATAAAGTCCGAGTGAATGAAGCATACCTACCAAAACATCGATGTATCTCTCATAATAAGAGGAGTAATAGATCGTGGTTCTGGTTAAACATACATTATTCAATGTCATCAACGGAGACTCGTGGTTCTGGTTAAACATACATTATTCAATGTCATCAACGGAGACAAAGAGGATCAAATATCTTTCATCAAATTTTTGTTTTGAAGTTCTAAAATATGTCGAATCAGAAGCGAAATGTGAACTATGAACCTTTATTTATTACATTATACAGTTGTATGTAAAACAGATATAGTTGTAATATCAGGGTTTATAGAGAATACCGTTGAAAAGTGGGAGCTCAGTTTCAAGAAAGCCTGAATGTGGTTGCAGAAACTTAATTAGAGGGTACTATAAAGCGACTATATACTTGCTATAATGATAAGGATAAAGATGATGGTAGAGATGGTCAGGTACATATATATATATATATATAAAAGAAACTAAACATAAATGTGACGAAAATAATAAAAGTCTTAGTTTAAGATGTTTAAAAATCGCTGAAAGATACTAAAAAGTAAAGTATATATATATATAAAGTTCATATACAACGTTACGTAATTTTAATTAATTAATGTTTCTTTATTATTTTTTAAATTATTTTATTATACTATACTTGCATCATTTTTACTTATATTGCACTTATAATCTCTCAACTTTCCAATTACACTACTTCTGCGCTGTTGCCTCGTGGTATTGTCTCGAAAGCAGCTCTTATCATTTGCTTCATTCATAATTCAAATACAATCATTCTAACCAATTAATGGATTTATCTGGGTAAGGGGAATAGCCCGGATGGTATACCAACTTTATGAAAATATAAGTATTTTTATTTCCACTTGTACGTGGTCGTATGGGATTGTTGTTTTTCCATTTTTATCATTTTTGTTTAGGAGACCAGCGTTGATTTGAGGTACAACTACTTATTACTAGTTAGCCTTTTTTGACTTAAGATCCTTGTTTGCCCCCCCCCCCAGTGGCCCACCGGTATGTCTCCGGACTTAGAACGCTAGAAATCGGGTTTCGATACCCGTGGTGGGCATAGCACAGATAACTCATTGTGTAGTTTGTGCTTAACTTCAAACAAACAAACAAAATTTTCTTGTTTAAAGATATTAGCTTCATCAAAATGGCTTTTTTGGGATGGTTGAGTTCAGTCGAGTGTTAGGGATTACGTCAATATGTGTTGAACAATCATGTGGGTTACCTGGTTGGATAGTGGTAAGTTTATGGACTTATAACGCTAAAATCTGGGGTTTGATTCTCTGCGGTGGATACGATAGACAGCTTATTGTGGCTTTTGATCTGAAATAACCAACAAACCTTGTGGAGATCGGCTGCTTTGCACGAGTTAGAAAAGAAATTTTACTGTCCTACTGATAACCCCACCTTCTGCTTTTTTTAAAACTACACTCTACGATACTTTGTTTTTAAGCAGAAACTTTCCATCTAAATATCGATAAAGACCTTCCACAGATACCTTCTTCGACTTTTTAGAGCAGATGAGGTTGATATCCGGCCAGTAGAGTTGTAATGATGTGATAACGGGGCTTTTCCTGAGATCTTGTCAGCTTCATCGTCTAGATTTACCCTGCATAACATAGCGGTGATGCTCTTAACATGCGAGTATTACCACCTATATAGAGACCAACCAGTTTAAATTTTACGTGTTACTGCCCATGGAGCCAGAGCTCATATCTAATACTCCATCGCCTTTCATGTAAAAATCGCTGGAATGAGTTTTTTTCACCTTCTGTATTCATCAGTGATATTAATATTATTAATTAATTCACTCAGCAACAAAAAATTCTAAAGACTGAATTTGTCTACTTATGGACAAGTAAGTTCAAATCAAACAGTCAACTAGAAACATATTCTACTCGGCATAATTTAATATTTTTGTAGTGGTAACTTCTAAACCATCAGAAAAAGGCAACCTTCTCTTTAGAATATTTCACTATACCAAAATTTAATTACTAAAAACGCAAAACTTGAAAAATTAGCTTTGGTTGTTTAGACTTTATATACTTAGTGAATATTGTATAAAGACTCCAACCTAATAGTGAGTCTCTCTTCCCTTAAATAATAGCCTGTTTTCATCATGGCATTAGGCCTAATGTATCACTTGGGACGAAGAGTAAGTAAGTTTGTCATGGCTAAACACGCTAACGATATATTGTGTGACTGTAGCCCTTTCGTCGACGACTATGATATCAGTAAGCTACAGTAGTGGAAAATATATCGGTTTAAACCTCATGCGGTGTTTTTGTATATTTTGACCCTCAGATTGCATCACACTTACTAAAGTGATAACTCTTAACATCACTAAATCAGAAGGTTATTTTTCTTTTTTTCATTCGAGATAAGCATTTTTGAATTGTACATACGTTGAAATATGATAGATCTGGAGTGCTCATAAGCTGGGATACGATAGTTCTGTAGTGTAAGTAGTCAGCTGGGAACATCTGAAGTCAGTTGCGATTCCCCCCCCCCCATATCTTCAGTCACGAATAGTTGATGAAAATAGTATTTTATTGTCGAACGTATTCCCTTTCGATTAGTTTTGCTGTTAACGCGATAACAGACGTATTTAAAAAGCTAATAAAAGAGACAGTATTTGATAACGGTGCTCCTATTGGATGTGAGTCGAACGCAGACTATTGTTTAGTGTACTGGGTTATGTATTGGAATGTCTGAAGAACACGCTTTATACTTCCAGCTGTGGGTGTGTTATTAAAGAGACAGTCAATCTCGATAATCGCTTCAAAGCCAAGGCCCTCGTGTCAGTAGTTCAAAATTAGGGTGATTATGCTTGAACCCGAATGGTTTCTGACATGCCCATCTAGCCCACGTGCGCATAAATTCCGTTTAGGTTAAATTAACAATAACCGTTACTTCGAAACCCACTATTATAATATGACTATATTTAGTTATTTATTAGGCTCAAGGAGTTATTTAAATTTCAAAGGATTATTCTGTTTTGAATATGTGGGAGAGAAGAGTTTCTAAACGAGTGCAGATTTTGTACATCGTATGAGTTTCAATAAATTCCTAGAACCTTTAGCATGTTCTAGTCGGATTAATTAATAATTTTTTAAGAAATAATATATAACATTACTCTAATAATAAATAATAATAGCCAAATAGTATACAATACTACCCAAATAATAAATGACACTACCCAAATAATAATTGATAGTACCCAAATAATAAATGACACTACCCAAATAATAAATGATACTACCCAAATAATAAATGATACTACCTAAATAATAAATGATACTACCCAAAAAATAAATGATGCTACCTAAATAATAAATGATGCTACCCAAATAATAAATGATACTACCCAATTAATAAATGATACTACCTAAATAATAAATGATACTACCCAAATAATAAATGATACTACCTAAATAATAAATGATACTACCTAAATAATAAATGATACTACCCAAATAATAAATGATACTACCTAAATAATAAATGATACTACCCAAATAATAAATGATACTACCCAAATAATAAATGATACTACCTAAATAATACAACTGCTATTGTTGTTCTTCCTATGGTGTTTCGCAGTTAACGGTAGGATTATATAAATAATGTAATACAAGTTCATAAATAACCTAACGGTTTTTTGCAATAAATACGGACAGAAAATGGGCTTTGCCATTTGGCTTAATTCGGTTGACAAACGCGAAATAAATTTCTACTAACACTGATATGCGATACTTTGATTATTTCAAACTCTAAAAGGTTCACTTTCGATGTTCAGTCGTTCATTTCCGTTAATTTGATTTTCTTTTAGTGGTTTCGTGTTCTTAAAGTCTCTTCCTTCTTTGATATAAAAATCTAGCTGCGCAGTGTTTCAGTGACCACCGGCTATCGTTTCTGTTTTGATAGTACAATAAACATATTTATTTCTGGATCGTTTTCAGAGAAGACTAAAAAAAATATAGCACGAGGTATCAAATACACGTCAGTTCTTATCTTTTATTTTATATAATTTTAAATGAGTCCTTATAATTCTACTACCATGTACATAGAGCTAAAGCACCAAAGGCCTGACTTGCCCCGGTTGTTAGGACACTCAACTCGCAATTTTGCAGGTCGCGGGATCAAATTCCCATCGCCCATTTCATTTTGAGGTGTTATAATGTAACGGTCAATCCCATTCTTCGTTGGTAAAATATTAGCCCAAGAATTGGCGGTGGGTGGTGTTTATTAGCTTTCTTCACTGTTAAATTAGGAACGACTATCCAATACTTCGATTGCCAACCTTCTGTACATCACTCAATAGTTACTTTATGACTGATAATTTCTGGGCTAAATTCATCCGCGAGCGAGGTGAAAAGAAACATTTCCTGATCAGATGTTTATTTAATTAATAAAAAGTAAAGTTAGGAACTGAGGAGTAGTCTGTACACTGAGCAAACGTTTTTTTTTTCTATTTTTAGAAAATTGAAATTAAGTAAATTGCTCCACATTACATGCAACATAAAATATTTGTTCTAAGGACACTCATTGTTCTGCTGTTGACACGCCCAGAAAATACGTGCTTTGTGACTCACTCATGGCTGACTGTTTTTGACTAAATGTCTCTTATCTCATCCGAAATAAAAGAGTCACTTTATTTACATTCTCACGTTTCGGTTTTATACTGGTATCAACGGCTAAAACTACTGGTGAGACTCTGCTATAAGTATCTGCAACGCTTAATATTGGTGCTAAACCAGAACGTGGAATGTAAATAAAATTCACGTGAATATAATGATTGTATATTTATAAAATATCTACAATACTCCGGTATGCGAGACATAGTCTAAAAAGAGAAAATAATATACAGAGTGTCCGGAAATCATGCCCTCCGCCCCCAGTGGCACAACGGTATATCTGCGGATTTACACCACTAGAAACCGAGTTTCGATACACGTCGTGGGCAGACCACAGACAGACCATTGTGTTGCTTTGAACATAAAGTCAAACAACCAACCGGAAATTATATAAAAATAGTTAATTTGTGTTATCAGAGACAGCCTCCCCCCCGCGGTAGCTCAAGTCGGGTATATATCTGATTTAAATACCCGCAGTAGTGAGAACACATGCAGCCTACTGTGTAGGTTTGCGCTTACAAACAAATTCAGAGACAAAACCCTTAAACCCATAAATAATTGTTATTAGAGTTCCATTACACTAACATGGTAACATAGCAACACATTGTTACGTATCTGCTTGTTTGATAATTTCCGGTATAATTTCTTTCCGAAGAACTTCAGCGTCCTTTCTTGATTAAATCTGTTTATTGTTTCTCAATACAAACTTTTAGTACACAGTAATTCCACTGTCAGTACGT
>NW_013669622.1:27977-32540 GCF_000517525.1 Limulus polyphemus
CACAATCTCGATAACGTCGCTCGAAACTCACCGTGACTACTGTTCGCTTTGTTATACATTCATCCGCGCAGGCTCTCTCTGCCAGGCTTATATACTAACAAAGAGACGTCTCTCGATCACATTCGAGCTTCCCTGAAAATTCGAGAAACTCAGTCACCCAGCGTCACGTGACTTCCGCTTTCGTAACAGTTTGAATTGAACATCGCAACGGCACGACAGAAGCATTACAAGAAATAAATAATAAGACAAAATAATTTCCAGACACGTTATATTTTTCAGAGAAGAGATTAGCCCTAACCAGTAAATCGGTTATTTGGAGATTCTGTAAAGTATTTTAATCGAATATGGAATAAGTATCTATGTCAATGAAAACGTTCCAACTAGCATTATGTACAGCTGGCGTAAACTATTTTCACTTTAGCTTTAAATTTACTCATTTAACAACCAAAATAAATGTTCCCATATCGTAGATATTATTATTTAAATGTTAAAATTGTATCAGTATGTTCCTGATGAACGTTGATGAAATCTAGCTTAGTTCATTCACGTAGACATTTATAAAATAGTCGGTTTATACTGGTAATCACGAATACACTAACATCCCAATAAAACTGGTAATAATTAAAATAGTCGGTTTATACTGGTAATCGCTAATAGACTAACACCCCAATAGAACTAGTAGTAATTAAAATAGTCGGTTTATACTGGTAATCGCTAATAGACTAACACCCCAATAGAACTGGTAATAGTTAAAATAGTCGGTTTATACTGGTAATCGCTAATAGACTAACACCCTAATAGAACTGGTAATAATTAAAATAGTCGGTTTATACTGGTAACCGCTAATAGACTAACACCCAAATAAAACTGGTAATAACTTTACCCGCATCACACACTCAACTTTCAAGAAAACTATAATGGACCACTGAAGAATCATGTGAATCATTATTAACTATTATTGTGACGCATTACCATAGGTACTATCTGCTAATGAATCATGTGAATCATTATTAACTATTATTGTGACGCATTACCATAGCTACTATCTACTAATGAATCATGTGAATCATTATTAACTATTATTGTGACGCGTTACCATAGCTACTATCTGCTAATGAATCATGTGAATCATTATTAACTATTATTGTGACGCGTTACCATAGCTACTATCTGCTAATGAATCATGTGAATCATTATTAACTATTATTGTGACGCGTTACCATAGCTACTATCTGCTAATGAATCATGCTTGTTTGTTCGTTGGTAGTTAAGTATAAAGTTTTACAGTGGGCTGTCTATTCTGTGCCCACCACGATTATCAAAACCCGATTTTTAACGGTGAGAGCCCTGGGAATACTGTAAAGAGTTATTGATTTTGATGTTAAACAATGGCGAAACACAGAATTGAGACAAATAATGTTTGATTTATTTCTTATCGTTTTTTTGTTTCTTTCTCACCATCTTTTAATTCCCTTAGAACGAATTTCACAAAATGTGTTTAGTGACAACGTTTCAAATCTAGCCTCTAACACAACAATCAGTGCCAGGATTCATGAGCTGCTTCGAATGTTATTTATATACAGCACAATAATATCTTGTAGTTTCGTTCCTTTCCTGGGTTCAATGGGCTATCTCCATTCTGTCCATCGCAGGGAAACGAACGCCGGATTTTAGCGTTGCGTTAAGCACCCCAGTGGCCCAACAGGGTGTCTGTGGACTTCGATACCGTGCTGGGCAGAGGAAGGTAGCCCTTTGTGTAGCTTTGTGCTTAACAACAACAACAGCAGCATAGCGTTATAAGACTTTAAACTTACCCTTGACTCACCGCAGAACTTTGAATTGTCAAATCTCTAAGTTGTCCAAGTAATAAATTTTTTTTTCAGTCTTAATAAAAGTGATTAAAATCACGGGTAACATTTTTTTTTCGTTTTCTATCACCGTTCTTTTAATAAGTTGATTGTAATATCGAATAAAATACGTTCTGGACAATGACTTGTGATTAAAAAAAAAGTAAAAAGATCTGACTGAAACTCCTCACGGTAGGACGAAGATATAGTGTGATTTATTCTTTTTTCATTTCCTCATTTAATACATCTATTTTTTCCGTGGAGTATAAGCTCCAAATGTTGAGCTGCCGACAGATTTCCTTTGGAATTTATATTAGTTGAAATACATCACTAGATTGGATGATTTAGCTTCACTTACATTACTGAAAATTCTCTCAAAGTAATTCTTTCTACAAGAGATCTAACCACAGTGCTGTACAAAATTTCTTGTTAGATCTAACCACAGTTCTGAACAACATTTCTTGTTAGATCTAACCACAGTGCTGAACATTTCTTGTTAGATCTAACCACAGTGCTGAACAACATTTCTTGTTAGATCTAACCACAGTGCTGAACAACATTTCTTGTTAGATCTAACCACAGTGCTGAACAACATTTTATGTTAGATCTTTCGTGAAAGAATTTGTTTTTAATTTGACATTATTGTGTTCACAGAAAAAAAGGGCGGACGTGACACATTTCAAAATTTTTGTGCGATCAATACCCGTTAAATATTTTCAATCTGTTTACTTTAAACTCAATGGTCTATCAGTGTTCTGTTCACAGAAGGATTGAACTCAGATTTTTGTTCTAATTTTTCAAACTGAGCCACTTTAAGTTGTTGCTTTCTGTTAATATTTATCAACAAATCGATTTGTATTAAACATTCTTTTTGACGTGTTTGTTTACCCTTAAAGATGTATTTTATAAATATATTGATATGAAGTCTTAGCATCTAATATTATATAAAGCTGAGTGATAAAAGATTTTATCGAAATACATCGCTAATCGACATTACATATATGCCATTATGCAATGCTTTGAATAATATAAGTAGTTCATTTGTAACTTAAGTTGAAATATTTAAATTTACAACAACATAGCAATTTCTGAGGATTGTTTCTCTTGTTGCACCTTTTAGATCCACTCTAACATTTAACCTTAACAATAAGTCATCCTTAATTGCTCTTCAATCAAGTTCGCATATGAGGTTAGTGGTTGTCATCAGTGCTGATCATCGTTTTATTGGGCTTATGCATAAAATGTCATTTTAAACACCCATTCACGAAATAGATCAAAACGAAACTGTATTTGAATTACAGATTTTACGACTAAAACCCATTTACTTTTCTTCACGATATATCAACACTTATTCGTCAACCAATTTGTAATCCAAATTCACCTACTCGTGACCAAATACAAGTCTATCGGTGGATTCCCATTAGCCACACCCTCTACTATAATGTCATGAACTCAGTTCAGCGTAACTTGCAATTGGAATGATCTATATATAAAAAGAAAACACAATCATGAGCTAACTCCATTAGCTTGATAAACTGGACTGTACCTTTAACACCCCTTTTACTGTTCTCGTCTATTGTTCGTACGCGTATATAAATATCTACATACTATTAATCTGAACGTTTCATGAAGTCTTAAGAGTGTTCCAAATCTATTTTACTTTTCTTCTAGAACTTTCAAATGTAAGTAATCTATGAACACCTTATCAAAAATCAGTTAATGTACACTGTATATAACAAAATACTATTGTCTGTTGTGTCTTGACCTTTATAATTAACGAATGATAAGTAGCATAGTCTGTTGTGTCTTGACCTTTATAATTAACGAATGATAAGTAGTATAGTCTGTTGTGTCTTGGTTTGACCTTTATAATTAACGAATGATAAGTAGTATAGTCTGTTGTGTCTTGGTTTGACCCTTATAATTAACGAATGATAAGTAGTATAGTCTGTTGTGTCTTGGTTTGACCCTTATAATTAATGAATGATAAGTAGCATAGTCTGTTGTGTCTTGGTTTGACCTTTATAATTAACGAATGATAAGTAGTATAGTCTGTTGTGTCTTGGTTTGACCTTTATAATTAACGAATGATAATTTTCTTTTCAGGTAGCACACTTTGTAATAAGGAATTAAGATATTAGCAATACTTGCTAAATTGTAAATATATACATATATAATTTAAAGATAACAAGAGACCTTTTGTCCTATCTAAGTCAAATCATCTATTACACTAAATCATAAACAAAAAAAAATAAAACCATCAGAGCTAGCCCATATCTCTCAAACATTTATCAAGCCTTTTCTTAAACTTCTAACAATCAACTGCTTCAGCCATATTTTTAGGCAACCCCTTTCAAAAACCAACTACCCTTTTAGATAAATAAGGCTGTCTTAGCTGAAATGACTCCTACCCTGTCAAAAGGTATATTTGTGGCCGCCTAGTCCTACCATTCGTACTTTTGAGTACGTAAAAGAGATGATGAAATAACTAACTCACTTAACCGTCACATTTCCTCTAACATTTTTTGTTCTCACAGTCACATCTCTAACATTTTTTCTCACAGTCACATTTCCTCTAACATTTTTTCTCACAGTCACATCTCCTCTAACATTTGTTTCTCACAGTCATATTTCCTCTAACTTTTTTCTCACAGTCACATCTCCTCTAACATTTGTTTCTCACAATCATATTTCCTCTAACATTTTTTTTTCTCAC
>NW_013669622.1:32709-34359 GCF_000517525.1 Limulus polyphemus
CATCTCTAACATTTTTTTCTCACAGTCACATCTCCTCTAACATTTATTTTCTCACAGTCACATCTCTAACATTTTTTTCTCACAGTCACATCTCCTCTAACATTTTTTTTTCTCACAGTCATTTCCTCTAACATTTTTTTCTCACAGTCACATCTCCTCTAACATTTTTTTCCCACAGTCACATCTCCTCTAACATTTGTTTCTCACAGTCATATTTCCTCTAACTTTTTTCTCACAGTCACATTTCCTCTAGCATTTTTTTCTCACAGTCACATCTCTAACATTTTTTCTTCACAGTCACATCTCCTCTAACATTTTTTCTCACAGTCACATCTCCTCTAACATTTGTTTCTCACAGTCATATTTCCTCTAACAATTATTTTCTCACAGTCACATCTCTAACATTTTTGTTCTCACAGTCACATCTCCTCTAACATTTTTTCTCACAGTCACATCTCTAATATTTTTTCTCACAGTCACATTTCCTCTAACTTTTTTCTCACAGTCACATCTCCTCTAACATTTGTTTCTCACAATCATATTTCCTCTAACATTTTTTTCTCACAGTCACATCTCCTCTAACATTTTTTTCTCACAGTCATATTTCCTCTAACATTTTTTCTCACAGTCACATCTCCTCTAACATTTGTTTCTCACAGTTATATTTCCTCTAACATTTTTTTCTCACAGTCATATTTCCTCTAACATTTTTTTCTCACAGTCACATCTCCTCTAACATTTGTTTCTCACAGTTATATTTCCTCTAACATTTTTTTCTCACAGTCATATTTCCTCTAACATTTTTGTTTTCTCTTAATTTGTCCCTATATTCCAACCCAGGCATCGTCCTAGTATCCCGCCTCAGAACCCTTTCCAACGATTCAATATCCTTCCTAAGGTAAGAAGCCCAAAACTGAACACAGTATTCGAAATGTGAACAATAGAATGGCATTATAACCTCTTTAAACTTGTGCTCTATATTTCTATAAATGCAACCTAACATCTTATTTGCCGTGCCAATAACAACAGCACATTGCACGAAAGACGAAGGTTGCAGATGTAGTCATGATGCGTTTTTTGTTGGAGTGAAAGCGATCAGAAAAAAAAGTAATCCTAAAACGTTAAAATCCAATCAAATGAGTAATCGAAAACTGAAAATCGAGGAAGTAGTAATATTTTGTTCTTCTCACTGTAAATACTTCATAATCTTAGATCGTTTAGTGCTTGATAGACTTAGATATGATTGGTCAACGAAATGGTTGATATTATTTGTAGTTGTTACGTTAAGTGTCTTAGATGTTATGAAAATGTTAAAACCATCCTTTCATCGCAAGTCAGATCCGAAGTAAAATAGCCCTGAAAAAAGTAGCTATGACTTAGGGAGATTTCTAATCAACACCAAACAACATTTTTGGAATCTTACCGCCTTATCGAGAGAAAGTATCGAACCCTGGACTTATGCAAAGTTTTATATGAGGGGTTGTTCTAGAAGACATGGCAGTTTTTATAGGGTCGACTCAACGTGTTTTCTTTTACAATTTTTCATAATTTAGTAGCACGGGTTTTCATTTCACATATTTTTTTGTATTGTCCAGTTCTCAGTTCTTGCATTTGTATTCCTGAAAACAATATATTTTCAACATTTTAAGA
>NW_013669622.1:35096-49883 GCF_000517525.1 Limulus polyphemus
AAGCTACAAACGTTCTTACAGATCCAGAAATCAACATGTTGTTATTGCAATAATTTTAACTTCAACATGTTTATTAATTATTTAATAGAAATACACAATTTTTTTACATAATCTTATATTTTCCTACTATTACAATGAAGCTTAGAAAATGCTATTATCATCTATTATTGCTACAAATTCATTCCATACTTGTAATAGAAGACCAGCCACGACCAAGGCTCTGAATCCAGAAAAAATCTAAGATTTGAACAAATATTACACACTTGACCTTCTGCAAAAACACAAACACACAACAACAACAATGTCGATGACGTCAAACACCAACAAAAAAGGAGAAAAATCCAGAAAAAAATTAAGATTTGAACTTTACAGATACAAATATTACACACTTGACCCTCTGCAAAAACACACACACACACACACAACAATGTCGATGACGTCAAACACCAACAAAAAAAGAGAAAAATCCAGAAAAAATTAAGATTTGAACTTTACAGATACAAATATTACACACTTGACCCTCTGCAAAAAAACACAAAAAAAACATACAACAACAATATCGATGACGTCAAACACCAACAAAACAAAAAAAAGAGCAAACATAATTCCTGAAAAGGACCGAATCACAATCATCAAACCAATTTGTTCACTTCTGGAAAATGAGAGATGGCTGTTTCTGAATAGTACAAATTGTAATTACTTCATTTTACAACAGTCAATAATAACGGATACAAAGAGCAGCAACACTATTCGTTATAATTTCATCTCCTATATTCTTTCTCCGAACACCGTCGACGAATGTTATAACACTAAAAGGAAATCAGAGATTGTGTTAACCTATATAATAAACTAGGGATTAACACAAACTTCTGGGTGGTTACAAGGTTTACTAGAGATCAGTTCAACGGTATAAACAAATATATACTCGAAGTAAACAAACGGAAAAGAGACGATTATAAGTTATACATCACATTAGTCCAAGATGGAAAAGTCATAGTTTAGAGAATATCAATAGAAAATTAAACAGAATTACAAAACGTTATAAAGATCGATAAATTCTAAACACACCCATAAAATCCACTTGGAGATCAATGAATTGTTAGATATAAGGTAGTAAAGATATTAATAAAGCTGTAGACAAAAACGTTTAATGGAGAATATAAGAGAGGAAAAGATAGACACAGATCAGTTGAAGGGTTAGTATATAAAGAACACTGGGAATGAATAGAAAAGTGAGTTCAGCTAAAATACAAATCAATATGATGGTAATTATACTTCAAATAAATCAAGAAACCACTAGAACAACCCGCAGCCTTTTAGAAATACAATTTCGTTACTGTTAAGTGATTATATTTTCGATTAAAACAGAACACTTTAAGTTGGTTTGTATTATTCTTAGACTAAGAGACTGACTAGAGAACCAAGAAAAAGTACATTTGTGTTTCTTTTTAATGATAAACGTAGTTCAGTTTGGTTTCAGGTATACAATGTACCTTGATTATGAGAAATAAGTAAATTATTCTGCCATGTTAAAATCTGCTAGATATCATTGATTGCATGAAAGTTTCATCCGCTATATTTAGATGAATGACTCTTGTCTAAATAAGTTGTAACTTTCAATAAGTTACAACGTTCCTTGCTACCCCAGGCAGTGAATAAGGCTAAAGACGAATCACCCAAGCCTCAGATTCTGGATTACCTTAAGAATAATGTATCATTTGCAGAGTAACATATTCCAGCTCAAACAAACATGTATGCTAACAATTGTCACCTAGTTGGTTGATCGATGTATAGTGGAATGTGAGTACACGCTTCGGGCTGTTTCTGCGATGTTTGTTTTAGGAGTCTGTTTGTTTCTAGTTTACTTCAATTTAGTAACTTAGAGAGCCAATATTAAACTTTGTTTAAGTATTCATACTCATCCTTCGTCCAGCTTTTGTTATTTACCCAGAACAAAACGAAACTCTGAAGAGAGAGAGAGAGATTTAATGAAAGAACACAAGTCAAAGAACTTAGTCTCATTTAAATATACATAGGAAACACAATAGAAAATAGTCTTATAATATTTTACTCGCAAATTATCACAAGATAAGTTACATCGACATCATATACATGTCCATACGTCTAAAGATCAATCAGTAAAATCAAATAATTGCACCTAGTCATGCTTCAGGAAATCAATGGAAAATAAATCTTATAGGTTAATAATTTGGATCAGCATGCGTGCGTAATGCTGATTAGAACTGTATCATTAACTCCAGATTACAAATAGGAAACATTAGAATAGCAGAACTTTGAAGCAGGAAATAGAATGATGTAGAAATTACCAAGGGTATTATGTTTAACAATTCAACGTTTTTATAACGCTGATTAACAGTCAGTAAGATTTTAATTAATTATACTTGTCACAAGACGTTAGTATTAAGCCTAATACTACATTTCTTTATCTAGTTCCTTAGAGATTTTCAAAAATTAGAAGATTGTATATTATAGTATTTCAACCACACTATATTCGCTATATCCATTGCCGACGACGCGTTTCGCTTAATCCAGAGCTCATCAGGTTGGGTTGGAGGCAAGAAACGCAGTGGTGTTATACATCTTATAATCCTTAAAAATCTCTAAGGAACTAGATAAGGAATGTAGTGTTTAAAATATAATAGCATTACATATTAATAACTAATAACAAATATAATTAATTGTAATTATGCTTTGTCAGCTTTGAAAATACGTTCATCCTATAACAATATATGATTTTATTGTCCATTCAACAGACAATATATGATTTTACTGTCCAACCAACAGCTCGCATTTCGTATTGAAAATACGTTCATCCTATAACAATATATGATTTTATTGTCCATTCAACAGACAATATATGATTTTACTGTCCAACCAACAGCTCGCATTTCGTATTGAAAATACGTTCATCCTATAACAATATATGATTTTACTGTCCAGTCAACAGCTCGCATTTCGTAATAGACGTAAGAACTATTTATATCATGTTTCGTTGTCAGTCCTGAGTTATAGATAGTAGTGACGAGTGGAATTAGTTATTTTTACCAAATCCAAAACACTAATAAGACTTCTAAATGATATCTGTTCATACAATTCAAGATAGTACATATAATAATAACACTTCCAAATCACGTCTCGACCACTATTTATACTATCTTGTTACTATGAATTAGACGTATATGTTTAGTATCCTTCCCCGCTTATGCTGTGGTATATATTTCAGTGTTAATTTAATATCCTTCTGATATATATATATATATATATATACCAATATTGCATACATAAATTAAAGTTGTGTAGCATCCTCAGAACCTGAAACCACACTGCACCAATTCCTCAGTAACTGAAACTACCATGCACCAATTTGAGGTATTGAGGGGCATATTCAGTCCTGTCCCATAAAAACATATGCCATATTTAGGCTTATTTCAACGTGTATTTGTTTCCACTGGTTAAATTCGGTATGTCATAAATCAGCATTTAATTAACGGGTGAGTTTATTCTCCTTTAGAATTAACGCTTTATGATAACTCGTTATAACTCAAGCTCCCTTTCCCGTTAACGTTATGTGATAACTCGTCATAACTTTCAGGCTAATGTTATGTGCTATTTTCATACATCTAAATATTTAACGAGACTTCGGCAACTTATCAGTGTGGTTCATATATTTCAGCTGTTATGAGAGCTATCAAAATATGTAATAACTTTACTATAAAATCTTTCTCTGGTCATTGGAAGACAAAATACGAGAGTGTAAATTCAATGTAAGAAGTAACTTTTTGCTGGACTAGACTTGGGTAGAGTGTACTTTGGCAACTTTTAAATAAGAATTCTTTATTGTAGACTAGCGAGTTGACTCGAACGTTCCTTTCTGATTCATTGGGCGTACCCGTCTTTCTAGACTAAGAAACGAATCTATTCAAGTCAATGAATGTTTATCCACCGTGGCCGTACTCACTTTCAAAAGAAAGAATACAGAGAAATATATTTGGGAAGCCAAGAAAAATAAACATAATATCCGCGAAGTCAGAAGTGAAGCAAACGCTCCATAGAGGTCTGAGAAGAATCACATGCATACACAAACACAAAAAAGGAGTTCTCGTATTCCACCAGGAGGAGCCATATCAAGTGAAACGTATTGTAATGTTCCGTAAAGCAAGAATCACCAGTTTCAAGTTTACAATTGCAATATTTTTATCTCTTTTTGTATTTAATTCATCGTATACATTATCCGAAAACCGACAATGTGACTAAAGCCTGTACTCAATATCTAACCTAACAAATATTAAAGGATTTTGAACACGTAGATTTGCACGTGCATACAGCAGAGGTTTGTTTCTGAACGATTCACTCAATTGTTGTAATGAAAATAAAATCTAGAGTATGAACGTAGAGATTCATCTTATTTTTTATAAAATCGAACACATTAGAACTGACACCATTTGTTGGTGTATTACCAAAATCGTTGTTGCTATGATCGGCAACAAAACGTGTGATGAGAAACACGTAGATTCTATATTTCCAGCCCTTTCAATTTTGAAGTTTTGAATAATTTTTGTGACATTAACAAGTAATATATAAAATATGTTATAGCAGGTACTGGGTTTCCTGTACATAATTACTTTTAGATGCAAATATGCATACAATACGAATTATTATTATGGAAACGTTCTGATTATCAAACATACTAATTAGTGTCGATAATTAACGAAAGTCCAGCCTTGGAGGAATTATTTTCCGTTATTAATTAACCCAATTAACTCAACATATTACTAATGATATTAAAATAGTTCAAAATTAAATAGACAGTTGAAAGAAGCTACGTCGAATGACATTCTGTTTTAAAATCTTGGGTTTTCGTGAACATTGGCTGGTCTGACACGTTACTTAATGTAATCTTTAAAAAAAATTAAATTATGTTCGAAACCTTGTTCATACAATATAATAAATATTTAAAATTCGATAGGGAAGGTATGTACTTTAAAATTAATAAGATATTTTAATTAGAAGATTTGTTCATTCATTGAATCTCGCCCAAAGCTATTCGAGGGCAATCGTCGCTAGCTATTCCTAATTTAGGGCTACTCTTTACCAACGAAAAATGGGATTAATCGTCATAATATAACGCCTTCACCGCTGGAAAAAACGAGATTTGAACCCGTAGATCTCGAGTCGAGAGCCAGAACCATTGGGTTATTTTTAGAAAAAATAATATCATGAAAGGAGAGTGTTTTGTATTTATAATCAACTGTTATAGATAAACACTTTCAAGGAAGTACCACACCTGAAATCCACTTCTATAAAAGATATTATAAAATAAATAATGATTGTAAAAATTCTCGTTTATAGGAAACCGCATTCCAGGAACTAATATATTTGTAAGTCACCTCAAGTCAAAGTGTATTTAAGAACGTAATATGTTTGTAAGTCACCTCAAGTCAAAGTGTATTTAATAACGTAATATGTTTGTAAGTCACCTCAAGTCAAAGTGTATTTAAGAGCGTAATATATTTGTAAGTCACCTCAAGTCAAAGTGTATTTAAGAACGTAATATATTTGTAAGTCACCTCAAGTCAAAGTGTATTTAAGAACGTAATATATTTGTAAGTCACCTCGAGTCAAAGTGAATTTAAGAACGTAATATATTTGTAAGTCACCTGAAGTCAAAGTGTATTTAAGAACGCAATATGTTTGTAAGTCACCTCAAGTCAAAGTGTATTTAAGAACGTAATATATTTGTAAGCCACCTCAAGTCAAAGTGTATTTAAGAACATAATACATTTGTAAGTCAGAGCGCATTCAAGGACACAATGCTATTGTAACATATCTCAATAAAAGTTCAAATGTATTAAATCCACTTCTACATCAAAACGCTCCAAGAATACCATGTATGTGAAAATGAACTGTATGTTAAAGTACATATAACATCTAAGAATCATTTGTACATTAACTTAATTTAAAGATTTGGTTTGGTTTAAATTTCGCTCAAAGCCACACGAGGGCTAAATGCGTTAGACGTCCCTAATTTAGCAGTGATAGACTAGAGAGGAGGCAGCTAGTCAACGCCACCCACCGCCAACTCTTGGGCTACACTTTTACCAACGAATAATGAGATTGACCGTCCCATGATAACGCTCCCGCGGCGTAAAGGGCAAGCATGATCGGTAACATGGATTCGCTCCCGCGACACTCAGATTGCAAGTCAAGTGTCTTGACCACCAGGCCAAATTAAAATAAAGGCTTCTGTAAACTTGAAAGTAATTCACATTACAACCATTATCATAGTGGAGTGTCTTAACCACCAGGCCAACTTAAAATAAAGGCCTCTGTAAACTTGCAAGTAATTCACATTACAACCATTATCAGAGTCGAGTGTCTTAACCACCAGGCCAAGTTAAAATAAAAGCCTCTATAAACTTGCAAGTAACTCACATTACAACCATTACAATAGTCGAGTGTCTGAACCACCAGGCAGGCCAAACTAAAATAAAGGCCTCTGTAAACTTGCAAGTAATTCACATTACAACCATTATCAGAGTCGACTGTCTTAACCACCAGGCCAAGTTAAAATAAAGGCCTCTATAAACTTGCAAGTAATTCACATTACAACCATTATCATAAAGTTCACCCGCCAAATAATAATAATTAAAAATGTATGTATTGAGAACTCGATCAAAAATGAGAAGAAAAAAAAAACTGAAAATAATTCTTTATTAAAATATGAAAATAACTTCTCCGTAAAATTAAAGAACGTACAACACTGTAAGCTGTATAATAGATTTACGAGTGGATAGGCATTGGAAACGCTAACACGAAAGTCGCTGTTTGATAAACATACCACCATTTGTTGATTATTTTGAGATAAAAAATGAAAAGACTGATTTTCGAATGATATCTAAGTTTTGTTAGTCACGCGAATTTTGAATCGAACATTAATGTTAGGTTCTTTCATCTGTAAAAGTAGTCAATCCGGATTTCCACAGAGTTAGTGTGAAATTTAAAATTTCTGTGCTTGAAACCTGTGACGTAATTCAAAGCAGCGAATTTTATTTATTGTTGAATCGTGTTCTTTTCTTTGCAAAGATTATTCGAATTATGCTGGGTTTTTTTTTTTTTACTTTCACGAGTTATATTTATTCTTAAATCACTTAAATTATTTTTTAGTATAATAATAATAGAATCACTGAATAATATAGCTACTTGTAATAGCATGATTCAGGGGCGTGGCCTAGTGGTTAGCTGGGAGGCCTCGGTTCATAGGAGCTGGGGTTTGAAACATAATGCCTCAAAACACGTTCTACACTTTCATCTGTGGGCCTGTTATAAAAGTAACAGTTGATTTTTATTTGGTTTAAAGAACCTAATGAAATGGATGTGGTTGATACCTGTGGCTTGCTTGGGTTTCTTCCCTGTAATCACTAGTTCAAAGCGTCTATACCTGAATCCTGGTTAGGGCGCTCGACTCGCAATCCGAGGATAGTGGGTTCGAATCCCCGTCACACCAAACATGCTCGCTCTTTCAACCGTGGGGGCGTTATAATGTGACGGTCAATCCCACTATTCGTTGGTAAAAAGAGCCTAAGAGTTAGCGGTGGGTGGTGCTGACTAGCTGCCTTCCCTCTAGTCTTACACTGCTAAATTAGGGACGGTTAGCGCAGATAACCCTCATGTAGCTTTGCGTGAAATTCAAAAACAAACAAACAAACAAACCTGAATCCTAGAGGTCTCTGACCTGTCCGTTTGTCTCACGTGCTGATAAAGTGTTGTTTGGGTTGAAAACTCCAGTTCTTATTTTGTCCATATATTGTTTTTTAAATACTCTTGTTTGACTAAATATAAAATTATCATAATCAGTCTTACGAAAGTGGGTTAACTGTAAGTATTATAAAAATTACAGATCGTCACAGAAAACTTTTAACGTTATTTATTTTTAACACAATGATTCAAAACGTAGTTCAGTAATAAACACTTTATTGAAAGCACTCTATCTGTGACGGGATTTTTCGTATTAATTCTCAGTGATTAATGTGTTTGTTTTCTGCTTAGTCCTCAGATGGTATAGCGATAAGTTTATGGATCTACAACGCTAAAATCTGGGGTTCGATTCCCTGCGTTGCTCTAAAATAAACAAACAAGTAACCATTCTGTTTATGTACTCCTCTCTAATTTAGATTTTTGAATAGGCTTAGAACATGCTGCTCATCTTACTTAAATAATTAACCACAATACTCTAATACAACATGAATGACGAAATAAGATTATTAATTCGTTTATTTATTCAGTCCCTTTGTGACTCGTGTCTTCTGCATTCTGTCTAACGTAATGAGGAAAATATGGTGCTTCAGAAAATAGGTTGTTTAAAATTCTTCTTATAGAAAATAAAACAAAATGTTGGTACAAATTTAATCTAATGAAAAACACCTTAGGTGTCAAAAAAAATGTGCGGCCAAAAATAGATTGAGTGTACGACTTAAAGGAATTAAATCAAAATTAGTAGCCAAACTGGTAGTTACACTTACAGTGTTGATAAGAATTTACAACAAATATTCATTCATTAGGTAGTCAGGCCGCATTTTTTTTTCAACTTTGGACATGCTGGTGAGTAAAACAAAACGCGCGACCAGGCTAACTAATGAATGAATTTTCGCTGTAAAATTATTATCAGTGCTATAAGTGGTAGTTTTCCCTATCAATGCTATAAGTGGTAGTTTCCTCATCTATGATACAAATGGTAGTTTTTCTTATCAATGCTATAAGTGGTAGTTTTCCTTATCAGTGCTATAAGTGGTAGTTTCCTCATCTATGATACAAGTGGTAGTTTTTCTTATCAATGCTATAAGTGATAGTTTTCCTCTCTAAAACAGTGTTAATGATTTCCCTTATAACAACGCCATGGAATTTAGATTAACAGTTTCTTGTCATCACCCGCATACACTCGGTACAGACATATCAATCATTATTATTTACGCTAATATCTCGTGACGATAAACGTCATTTAATTAGGACAAGTTCATAAAATTTAGCAAATTTGTGCTTAAAAGTTGGCAATGAATAATGAATAATAACCTTCCACCAGTATGATTCTTTTGAAAACTTGAAAAGAAACTGCTAATCTAGTTTGCTTGGCCTAACCAATACACGGTCAACGTTTACTCTTAGGTGAAGCTGTGGTAAAAATTTTAGACCGAAAGCTCACATAATATCTATCAGAGTATCAAATTTGAAAAAAAAAATCCATAAAAGGTAAGTATATTTTTCTATCAAATAAGGTTTCCGTACTTTCGGTGTGAAGAAAAAACAAAAAAACTTGAATCAATTTTTTTGATATATTGTTTAAATAGAGTATTCATGATGAAGTTTATTTGAATGGACGGTAACAGCCTGAAAACGAAATGTAGAACATTTTCAAAACGTGGTACTCTACACGGCTGTTTCTACAACAGCCAGTTGCTATCCTTTCAATAAATTTTATCAACTTCAACGAAAATCTCGTGTATTTCTTAATAGATTGCTCGGAAATTTGTTATGTGAAGTAAGGGTCCATAGAGCACATTCACTGAAAATATGTGATAGTTTGGATTACTACAGTCAGTGCTACAGAAAGTGGAAAAATCGCTAAACTATCACTCCTGTTGATAACACACAATGTGTCCTGTAGGTTGTTTTGGCCGCATGACAGACTACCGTGTGTCTTGATATTATATCAGAACGAATATTTAATAGATAGGCATTTGATATTTTAAAACTAAATGGCACTTTAGACGTCAAATGGTTAAGTTTCTAGGTCAAAGAGTACAAGGGTCAGGTGTAGCCACCCTTAATTTAGAAGAGCTGAGTCAACGACATTCGCTGTTTTCATGACTACTCTACGGAGCTGACTGTCGCTTTTATAACACGCTCGCAACAGAAAATACTAAGAGTGTGTGAAGCAGTAGACAGAACTGCCAATCTTCAGATAAGCACGCTGACCAATAGACCGTGTTCGGTTCTGTTAAATAGAACTAAAGAAATATGTCATTGTACAAAGTCGCTTTCTGTCATCTAAGCTACTCTTACTGCTGAAAAGTGTATATATTTCTTTAATTTTGCAAAACGTTAACATGTAACATACGGCCAACAGAAGTGAATTACATGTAACATATGGCCAACAGAAGTGAATTACATGTAACATATGACCAACAGAAGTGAATTACATGTAACATATGACCAACAGAAGTGAATTACATGTAACATTTGACCAACAGAAGTGCATTACATGTAACATATGGCCAACAGAAGTGAATTACATGTAACATATGGCCAACAGAAGTGAATTACATGTAACATATGGCCAACAGAAGTGAATTACATGTAACATATGGCCAACAGAAGTAATTACATGTAACATATGGCCAACAGAAGTGAATTACATGTAACATATGACCAACAGAAGTGAATTACGTGTAACATATGGCCAACAGAAGTGAATTACATGTAACGTATGACCAACAGAAGTGAATTACATGTAACATATGGCCAACAGAAGTGAATTACAAAACGATCATTCACTAATCGATATCGTAAATTATCAGAAGACTTATTTTTTGCGTTCGGTTTAGGTAAGATAAATGGTTAGAGAGAAAATATGACAAGGGAATTAGAAATTACACAGTACATTTAAACATAAATCGAGCTTATCTGTGATTTAATGTGAAAATAGCCTGTCTGTAATATACATATATATATATATATATCAACTGCTGTATTTATATATATATATATATATATCAACTGCTGTAGTTACATATATATATATATATATCAACTGCTGTAGTTACATATATATATATATATCAACTGCTGTAGTTACCACTAAACGAATTGACTGGATTATCTGTGTCTAAATTCTTTCAAAAGTAACGATAATCTTTGAAAATAAAAATATGTTTAAATCAGCCAACAATCTTACCCAGCAACAATCAGTCACCTTGCTGGTAAATAATGAAACTAAATTTGAAGGCTTATCTACTATCCTTGGAGTTGTCTCCCCGTAACGAGTTTGAGATTTTCATAAATCATCTGGCGCCAATACATCTCTGGATTTAATTCCCTTGAAAAGCCTTTAATCAAATTCAAGTCGATTAAGACCCGCTCTTCTACTCCTGATGCAATTATAATTGTTTTAAAATAACATGGCGCTCATTTTCTTGGATTTAACATATTATCTTCTCATTGGATAGCCACTTGTTATAAGTGGAAAATAAAGCTATTATTTATAAAACTGGATGCTAATCAAACTATACTAATATGATTTCTAACTTTGTGGTTATGTCGATGCTGGGTTACATAATGTGTTTAGTTATGGTGTATATTTGAACAATAGTGTTACGTTTTAATATGTTGCAGAGCATTAAACCATTGCTTTACGATATTCTTAGTTCTAACACACAAAAAATGCATTTAATCTTAGACCATTTTAAAACCACTACAGCTTAATTTCTAACTAAATTACTAACACATACCACAGGTTAAATATTACCCCATTTTCAAGTAAAATCTACAAACCGAGTCTGACTTTGCAACCAAAATTACAGATCATTTCAAAGTACATCCACATATGACCTGCAAGTAAATTAATTGAAGTTAACACAAATATATCTAGCTGTAAGTTTATTTATACTTTTGACGGTCACTATTATTGTCACCTCTACTTCGAAGACAGTGTTTAGATTTCCAGTATTTTCATACGGAAATGTAAGATACTTGTTTTTTTATCTTTATTTAAACTGAGAATAGGAGAAGTGATATTCTGAAATATTACAAACTCCAAAATATATGTAATGCTGCTTTGTAGTTCTGTTCAGTAGCACAGTATCATTGACTACCACAAAATAACTTTTAATGTCACACGTGTATTCTTAGTCTACACTCTACACTCCCTCTTCGTCAGGGATTGGTCACTTTTCTGCTGATGGTGATGACGTGCACCTTTCGTTCTTTCACAGCGTGTGTTATTCTCATGCATGAGAGAATAGCTCCATTTTTATGGAGTTTTATTAGCTAAAGCATCCACTGTAAAACCATTCATCTAATAGAATCCGAAACTAAGATTTCTCTAAATTAGCTGCGTATCAGACTTTTGAACGTATACGTGTAAACAGAGAACAATCTAATTCTGTACGAACAATTTGTATATGCTAATTCAGTAGTGTGGTATCGCAGATAGGAGCCATTGCGGCAGGTGCGACATGTTTAGCACCTATATATTTTTAGCGGTGATTTTCCGACCGTGCAATACAATGATAAGAAAGATATCTGTATAGTGAAACGTGCATAGTAGAGAATTTTGGACGCAATTGGTTCCAAAAGCGTACTTCAAGCATACATTGAGTAGCAGCATCCTTATCATCAAAGTGAAGTCCAGCCACAACCACTGGTACTCTTACCAAGATGATAAAATATTATTTGAAGATGAAGAAAACTAATCTGTTTTCATGAGTAAGAAGGCAAAGTTCCCGATGTATCTTCAATGGACTTTCATTCCTTTGATCACTTTAATATTGAAAGCTGGCGTCCAGGAGCGTTAGAAGGTCTGTGGGAACATTATTCTGGGTTAACATTTGTGGTATAAGATTTATCTCTACGTCATTTGAAAAAAATAAAAAGCTTGTTGTAGTGGGGGATCGCTGTATTGGATAATAGTGGGTCAATCATGGTGATCAGACTGACAATAGAAGAAGTGATTCTAAGAACAACTTAGGACTTCTTGTAACATATATATACACCGATATATCATTTCATTATGTTTATTTACTGATTTTTTACGATGTCTTGTTCTTATTTTCTACCAAATAGTAAAAAAAAAAGTTTATCATTTACTGATTGGTGGATGGCAAAACAAACAAGGACATTACAAGCACTGTGTAATTTGTGTGTGAATAGAAGGAAGAAAACATAAATTAACTTGAATACATCCAGAAACAATTATGTGAAATCCTTATTCCATTTTGTGAATGTGTTTGCGAATAAAGATACTTTCCTCCAACAAACATTATGTTGAATGAAGAAACACACAAAAGTGTATAGATACTAGAAAACCATTGTGGTTATTTCTGACTTATCTTTTAGGTAACGTACGTTTGTTTTAAATATGTAATTCGTGTTGTGATCGAAAGATCCTTTATTCTACCTAAATGAATTTCATTTTTCATTTTTGTATTCATAGGCAAGAGCGTATTTTTCTTCTTTTTTATGGCATGTTTTTTGATAGTCATTCCTGTGTAATTTTGATGGTTTTCTTCAATTTGTTTGCGAAATCATGCATGATATATTATTATATTTCTTCAGTTCAAGCTGTGATATTGTAAATTAATGTGAACTCAAAACACCTGCGACTTACACGAAACACTACATTACTTTGTATATTATAACTATTTTCCATCCCCACCCCTTTCTTGTGCGCATTATCAGATTGCGAAAATTTTTTGGAAATCTTAAGAAAATTTGAATTTCATACTGATTACTTGTCTTAAATCTCTAGCCGTTAAGTACATGATTATGTAGTGAGTTAATGTAGCGTTTTAGGCATTAATATAAGCCTTAATTATAGTGTAAAACTTTAAAAATTGTGATTAATTATTCCTAGAATATTTGATATTTTTAAACTTCGGTAAATAACTAAAACATTATGAATTTATGCGTATAAAACGTGTACGTTTCCAACGAAAAATTCCTGTGTTAAAGAATGGTTAAAAGTACAAGTTGTTCGATAATTGTCTCTAAGATATTTGTAAAAATAAAACATTAATTTATTTGTGTTTATCTTAACCAGGCTGGTGGGTATGCTAAGAATAAAGACGTACTGGATATAGTTGTTTTAACAGCATAAAACATAAAAATATGTTTTGATTCTTGTGCGATACCACCAAACATTTCCTCATTTCAAAAGCTGCGCGTGTGTTATAAGAGTCACAACCAGCCCTTAGCATAGATGGTTGTTTGCAGGGTGCTATTAATTGGATCCCCTTCACCCAATATGCTCACTGTTTTAGCTGTGAGGGCGTTAAAATGTAACGGTCATTTCCTCTATTCGTTGGTAAAGAGTAGCTTCAGAGTTGGCGGTGGGTGGTGTTGACTAGCTGCCTTCCCTCTAGTCTATCTCTGCTAACTTAGGGACGTCAAGTGCAAATATCCTTGGTGTAGCTTTACGAGAAATTCAAAGCAAACTAAACTTGTATGTAGTGGAATTAGAACAAAAATCAATCTTAAAGTCAAACTCTGAAAAACGCCACAGAAACATATAAACAGAGTTCACACTAGTAATATCGAGAATTTTATACAAAGGAGGGAAGAAACTAAAGAGAGGATAGAAAATACAGCATGTATGATGTTGATAAACCATGTTACTCAAGTGCCTGTTATCTTTTTCCACTCATGTGGCTAGCTCATTTTCAATTAATATTAAATCAATATTTTAACAACATATACTTATTATTTCAGAGAGAAGGATACCCATACAAGCACGACTCATTAGAGACATGTGATACCACCATTATTTCACAAGACAAGCCACAATGCTCATCTCACAGGAGACACTTTATTATTATCAAAACGAAAAACGAGCTACCAGAAGATAATGACCAGTACAATTCTGACAGATATTACAAAATTTAACAAAGTACATTTGTCACGAAACAATTTAACATGATTTAAACTTAGGGAGAAAAAAGATAACATTATAATATTATCCACAACATAAAACTTAATTTCTAGTTTATTACAAATATT